>NW_022141761.1:0-73156 GCF_007565055.1 Rhinopithecus roxellana | reverse complement strand
GATGAACTCACAGATCAGAGAGAAGTTTTTCAGAAAGCGTCTTTCACGTTTTGAAGTGATGAAATTAACATTATCAGCGTAGGCCTCAATGCGATCCAAGGAAACCCTTCTCAGGTTCCTCAAAGACAGTGTTAATGGACTGCTCCACGAAACATTAGTGTAACTCTGTGAGATGAATTCACACATCACCAAGAAGTTTCTAAGAAAGCTTCTTTCTAGTTTTCATCTCAGGATAATTCCTTTGTCACCGTAAGGTTCATGGCGCTATGATGTATCTAATTGCAGATTTCCAGAAAACTGTGTTAACAAACTGATCATTGAAGAGTAACGTGTAACTCTGTGAGTTGCATTCACACATGGCAATGCAGAGTCTCCGAAAGCTTCCCTTTAGTTATTATGTGAGGATATTTCCTTTTTCACCATAGCCCTCAATGAGCTCCCAAATATACCTCTGAAGAATCCACGACAACAGTGTTAGCAAAGTGATCCAATAAGGGAAGGGTGGAACTCTGTGTGATGAACTCACACATCAGAAAGCAATCTCTCAGAAAGCTTCTCTCTAGTTATTATATGAGGATAATTCTTTTTTCACCATGGGACCCTATGGGCTCCCAAATATCACTTTCCAGATTCCACGAAAAGAGTGTTAGCAAACTGCTTCCTGAAGTCTAAGTTATAAGTCTGTGAGATGAACTCACAGATCAGAAGGAAGTTTCTCAGAAAGCTTCCTTCACGTTTTGAATGGGTGAAATTTCCTTTATCAGCCTAGGCCTCAATGCGGTCCAAGGAAGCCCTTCTCAGTTTCCTCAAAGAAATTGTTAATGGACTGCTCCAAGAAACATAAGTGTAACTCTCTGAGATGAATTCACACATCACCAAGTAGTTTCTAGGAAAGCTTCTTTCTAGTTTTCATCTGAGGATATTTCATTGTCACCGTAAAATTCATTGCGCTAAGAGGTGTCCCATTGCAGATTTCCAGAAAACTTAGTTCGTAAACTGATCACTGAAGAGGAACGTGTAACTCTGTAAGTTGCATTCACTCATGGAAATGCAATTTCTTAGAAAGCTTCTCTTTAGTTATTATGTGAGGATATTTCCTTTTTCACCATAGACCTTAATGAGCTAGCAAATATTCCTTTGCAGAATCCACGACAACAGTGTTAGGAATCGGTTCCAAGAAGGGAAGGGTGGAACTCTGTGTGATGAACTCACACGTCATTAGGCAATCTCTCAGAAAGCTTCTCTCTAGTTATTATGTGAGGATATTTCCTGTTTCACCGTGTGCCCCTATGGGCTCCCAAATATCACTTTCCAGATTCCACGAAAAGAGTGTTAGCAAACTGCTTCCTGAAGTCTAAGTTATAAGTCATTGAGATGAACTCACAGATCAGAAAGAAGTTTCTCAGAAAGCCTCTTTCACGTTTTGAACGGATGAAATTTCCTTATCAGCGTAGGCCTCAATGCGATCCAAGGAAGCCCTTCTCAGGTTGCTCAAGACAGTTGTTAATATGGACTGCTCCACGAAACATAAGTGTAACTCTGTGAGATGAATTCACACATCACCAAGAAGTTTCTAAGAAAGCTCTTTCTTAGTTTTCATCTGTGGATATTTCCTTATCACCGTAAGGTTCATTGCGCTATGAAGTATCTAATTGCAGATTTCCAGAAAACTGTGTTAACAACTGATCACTGAAGAGAAACGTGTAACTCTGTGAGTTGCATTCACACATGGCAATGCAGTTTCTCAGAAAGCTTCTCTTTAGTTATTATGTGAGGATATTTCCTTTTTCATCATGGCCCTCAATGAGCTCCCAAATATACCTTTGCAGAATCCACGACAACAGTGTTAGCAAACTGTCAAGAAGGTAAGGGTGGAACTCTGTGTGATGAAGTCACACATCAGAAAGCAATCTCTCAGAAAGCTTCTCTCTAGTTATTATGTGAGGATATTTCCTTTTCACCATGGGCCCCTACTGGGCTCCCAAATATCACTTCCAGATTCCACGAAAGAGTGTTCGCAAACTGCTTCCTGAAGTCTAAGTTATAAGTCTGTGAGATGAACTCACAGATCAGAAAGAAGTTTCTCAGAAAGCTTCTTATCACGTTTTGAACGGATGAAATTTCCTTTATCAGCGTAGGCCTCAATGCGATCCAAGGAAGCCCTTCTCAGGTTCCTCAAAGACAGTGTTAATGGACTGCTCCACGAAACATAAGTGTAACTCTGTGAGATGAATTCACACATCACCAAGAAGTTTCTAAGAAAGCTTCTTTCTAGTTTTCATCTGTGGATATTTCCTTTGTCACCATAAGGTTTCATTGCGCTATGAAGTATCTATTGCAGAGATTTCCAGAAAACTGTGTTAACAAACTGATCACTGAAGAGAAACGTGTAACTCTGTGAGTTGCATTCACAGATGGCAATGCAGTTTCCTCAGAAAGCTTCCCTTTAGTTATTTGTGAGTATATTTCCTTTTTCACCATAGCCCTCAATGAACTCCCAAATATAATCTTGCAGAATCCACTGACAACAGTGTTAGCAAACTGTTCCAAGAAGGGAAGGGTGGAACTCTGTGTGATGAAGTCACACATCAGAAAGCAATCTCTCAGAAAGCTTCTCTCTAAGTTATTAAGTGAGGATATTTCCTTTTGCAACATGGGCCCCTATGGGCTCCCAAATATCACTTTCCAGATTCCACGAAAGAGATGTCGCAACCTTCTTCCTGAAGTCTAAGTTATAAGTCTGTGAGATGAACTCACAGATCAGAAAGAAGTTTCTCAGAAAGCTTCTTTCACGTTTGAACGGATGAAATTTCCTTTATCAGCCTAGGCCTCAATGCGATCCAAAGAAGCCCTTCTCAGTTCCTCAGACAGTGTTAATGGACTGCTTCCACGAAACATAAGTGTAACTCTGTGAGATGAACTCACACATCACCAAGAAGTTTCTAAGAAAGCTTCTTTCTAGTTTTCATCTGTGGATATTTCCTTGTCACATAGGTTCATTGCGCTATGTAAGTATCTAATTCAAGATTTCCAGAAAACTGTGTTAACAAACTGATCACTGAAGAGAAACTGTGTAACTCTGTGAGTTGCATTCACACATGGCAATGCAGTTTTCTCAGAAAGCTTCTCTTTAGTTATTATGTGAGTATATTTCCTTTTTCACCAGTGCCCTCAATGAGCTCGCCAAAATTACCTTGCAGAATCCATGACAACAGTGTTACAAACTGTTCCAAGAAGGAAGGGTGGAACTCTGTGAATGATGAAGTCACAGCATCAGAAAGCAATCTCTCAGAAAGCTTCTCTCTAGTTATTATGTGAGGATATTTCCTTTTTCACCATGGGCGCCCTATGTGCTCCCAAATAAGTCACGTTCCAGATTCCACGAATAAGGAGTGTCAGCAAACTGCTTCCTGAAGTCTAAGTTATAAGTCTTTGAGATGAACTCACAGATCAGAAAGAAGTTTTCTCAGAAAGCTTCTTTCACGTTTTGGAACGGATGAAATTTCCTTTATGCAGCATAGGCCTCAATGCAATCAAAAGACGCCCTTCTCAGTTTCCTCAAAGACAGTGTTAATGGACTGCTCCACGAAACATAAGTGTAACTCGGTGAGATGAATTCACACATCATCAAGAAATTTGTAAACAAGCTTCGTACTAGTTTTCATCTGTGGATATTTCCCTTTGTCATCATAAGGTTCATTGCGCTTTCAAAGTATCTAATTATAGATTCCAGAAAACTGTGTTAACAAACTGATCACTGAAGAGTAAACGTGTAACTCTGTGAGTTGCATTCACACATGGCAACGCATTTTCTCGGAAAGCTTCCCTTTAGTTATTATATGAGGATATTTCCTTTTTCACCAGAGCCCTCAATGAGCTCCCAAATATACCTCTGCAGAATCCAGGACAACAGTGTTAGCAAACTGTTCCAAGAAGGGAAGGGTGGAACTCTGTGTGATGAAGTCACACAACACAAAGCAATCTCTCAGAAAGCTTCTCTCTACGTTATTACTGTGAGGATATTTCCTTTTTCACCATGGGCCCCTAGGGGCTCCCAAATATCACTTTCCAGATTCCACGAAAGAGTGTTAGCAAACTGCTTCCTGAAGTCTAAGTTATAAGTCCGTGAGATGAACTCACAGATCAGAAAGAAGTTCTCAGAAAGCTTCTTTCACGTTTTGATACGGATGGAATTTTCCTTTATCAGCGGTAGGCCTCAATGCGATCCAAAGGAAGCCCTTCTCAGGATTCCTCTAAGACAGTGTTAATGGACTGCTTCACGAATACATAAGTGTAACTTTGTGAGATGAATTCACACATCACCAAGAAGTTTCTAAGAAAGCTTCTTTCTAGCTTTCATCTGAGGATATTTCCTTTGTCACCGTAAGGCTTCATTGCGCATATGAAGTATCTCATTGCAGATTTCCAGAAAACGTAGTTAGCAAACTGATCACTGAAGAGAATCGCGTAACTCTGTGAGTTGCATTCACTCATGGCAATGCAGTTTCTCAGAAGGCTTCTTTCGAGTTTTGATCTGAGGAAATTTTTTTTGCACCATAGCCCTCAATTAGCTCCCAAATATACCTCTGCAGTATACATGACAACAGTGTTAGGAAACTGTTCCAAGAAGGGAAGGGTGAAACTCTGTGTTGATGAAGTCACACATCAGAAAGCAATCTCTCAGAAAGCTACTCTCTAATTATTATGTGAGGATATTTCCTTTGTCACCATGGGTCCTTGAGGGCTCCAAAATATCACTTTCCAGATTCCAAGAAAAGAGTGTTAGTAAACTGATTCCTGAAGTCTAAGTTATAAGTCTTTGAGATGAACTCACAGATCAGAAAGAAGTTTCTCAGAAAGCTTCTTTCACGTTTTGAACGGATGAAATTTTCTTTATCAGCGTAGGCCTCAATGCGATCCAAGGAAGCCCTTCTCATGTTCCTCAAAGACGGTGTTAATGGACTGCTCTTCCGAAACATAAGTGTAACTCTGGAACATGATTTCACACGTCACCAAGAAGTTTCTAAGAAAGCTTCTTTCTAGTTTTCATCTGTGGATATTTCCTTTGTCACCGTAAGTTTCATTGCGATATGAAGTCTCTAATTACAGATTTCCAGAAAACTGTGTTGACAAACTGATCACTGCAGAGAAACGTGTAACTCTGTGAGTTGCATGCACACATGTGAAGAGTTTCTCAGAAAGCTTCTCTTTAGTTATTTTGTGAGGATATTTCCTTTTTCACTATAGCCCTCAATGACTTCCCAAATATAACTTTGCAGAATCCACGAAAACATTGTTAGCCAACTGTTCCACAAAGGGAAGGGTGGAACTCTGTCTGATGAAGTCACACATCAGAAAGGAATCTCTCAGAAAGCTTCTCTCTAGTTACTATGTGAGGATATTTCATTTTTCACCACGGGCTCCTATGTTCTCGAAAATATCACTTTCCAGAATCCGCGGAAAGAGTGTTAGCACACTGCTTCATGAAATGTAAGTTATAAGTCTGTGAGATGAACTCACAGATCAGAAAGAAGTTTCTCAGAAAGTTTCTTTCACGTTTTGAACTGATGAAATATCATTTATCTGTGTAGACCACAATGCGATCCAAAGAAGCCCTTCTCACGGTCCTCAAAGGCAGTGTTAATGGACTGCTCCACGAAACATAAGTGTAACTTTTTGAGATAAATTCACACATCACCAAGAAGTTTCTAAGAAAGTTTCTTTTGGTTTTCATCTGAGGATATTTCCTTTGTTACTGGAAGCTTCATAGCGCTAAGAGGTATGCCATTGCAGATTTCCAGAAAACTTAGTTAGCAAACTGATCTCTGAAGAGAAACGGGTATCTCTGTGAGTTGCATTCACTCATGACATTGCAGTTTCTCAGAAGGATTCTTCCCAGTTTTGATCTGAGGATATTTCCTTTTTCACCATAGCCCTCAATGAGCTCCCAAATATACCTTTGCAGAATCCACCACAACAGTGTTAGCAAACTGTTCCAAGAAGGGAAGGGTGCAACTCTGTGTGATGAAGTCACACATCAGAAAGCAATCTCTCAGAAAGCTTCTCTCTAGTTATTATGGGACGATATTTCCTTTTTCACCACGGGCCCCTATGGGCTCCCAAATATCACTTTCCAGATTCCACGAAAAGAATGTTAGCAAACTGCTTCCTGAAGTCTAAGTTATATGTCTGTGAGATTAACTCACAGAGCAGAAACAAGTTTCTCAGAAAGCCTCTTTCACGTTTTGAACGGATGAAATTAACTTTATCAGCGTAGGACTCAATGCGATCCAAGAAAGCCCTTCTCAGGTTCCTCAAAGACAGTGTTAATTGACTGCTCCAAGAAACATAAGTGTAAATCTGTGAGATGAAATCACACATCACCAAGAAGTTTCTAAGAAAGATTCTTTCTAGTTTTCATCTGAGGATATTTCCTTTGTCACCGTAAGCTTCATTGCTATAAGAGGTATCCCATTGCAGATTTCCAGAAAACTTAGTTAGCAAACTGATAACAGAAGAGAAACGTGTAACTCTGTGAGTTGCATTCACTCATGGCAATGCAGTTTCTCAGAAGGCGTCTTTCCAGTTTTGATCTGAGGATATTTCCTTTTTCACCAGAGCCTTCAATGAGCTCCCAAATGTACCTCTGCAGAATCCACGACAACAGTGTAAGAAAACTGTTCGAAGAAGGGAAGGGTGGAACTCTGTGTGATGAAGTCACACATCAGAAAACAATCTCTCAGAAACTTTCTCTCTAGTTATTATGTAAGGATATTTCCTTTTTCACCATGGGCCCCTACGGGATCCCAAATATCACATTCCAGATTCCACGAAAAGAGTGTTAGCTAACTGCTCCATGAAGTCGAAGTTATAAGTCAGTGAGATGAACTCAGAGATGAGACAGAAGTTTCTCAGAAAGCTTCTTTCACGTTTTGAACGGATGAAATTTTCTTTATCAGCGTAGGCCTCAATGCGATCCAAGGAAGCCCTTCTCATGTTCCTCAAAGACGGTGTTAATGGACTGCTCTTCCGAAACATAAGTGTAACTCTGGAACATGATTTCACACGTCACCAAGAAGTTTCTAAGAAAGCTTCTTTCTAGTTTTCATCTGTGGATATTTCCTTTGTCACCGTAAGTTTCATTGCGATATGAAGTCTCTAATTACAGATTTCCAGAAAACTGTGTTGACAAACTGATCACTGCAGAGAAACGTGTAACTCTGTGAGTTGCATGCACACATGTGAACAGTTTCTCAGAAAGCTTCTCTTTAGTTATTTTGTGAGGATATTTCCTTTTTCACTATAGCCCTCAATGACTTCCCAAATATAACTTTGCAGAATCCACGAAAACATTGTTAGCCAACTGTTCCACAAAGGGAAGGGTGGAACTCTGTCTGATGAAGTCACACATCAGAAAGGAATCTCTCAGAAAGCTTCTCTCTAGTTACTATGTGAGGATATTTCATTTTTCACCACGGGCTCCTATGTTCTCGAAAATATCACTTTCCAGAATCCGCGGAAAGAGTGTTAGCACACTGCTTCATGAAATGTAAGTTATAAGTCTGTGAGATGAACTCACAGATCAGAAAGAAGTTTCTCAGAAAGTTTCTTTCACGTTTTGAACTGATGAAATATCATTTATCTGTGTAGACCACAATGCGATCCAAAGAAGCCCTTCTCACGGTCCTCAAAGGCAGTGTTAATGGACTGCTCCACGAAACATAAGTGTAACTTTTTGAGATAAATTCACACATCACCAAGAAGTTTCTAAGAAAGTTTCTTTTGGTTTTCATCTGAGGATATTTCCTTTGTTACTGGAAGCTTCATAGCGGTAAGAGGTACGCCATTGCAGATTTCCAGAAAACTTAGTTAGCAAACTGATCTCTGAAGAGAAACGGGTATCTCTGTGAGTTGCATTCACTCATGACATTGCAGTTTCTCAGAAGGATTCTTCCCAGTTTTGATCTGAGGATATTTCCTTTTTCACCATAGCCCTCAATGAGCTCCCAAATATACCTCTGCAGAATCCGTGAGAACAGTGTTAGCAAACTGTTCCCAAGAAGGGAATGGTGGAACTCTGTTTGATGAAGTCACTCATCAGAAAGCAATCTCTCAGAAAGCGTTTCTCTTGTTATTATGTGAGATTATTTCCTGTTTCACCATTTACCCTTAAGGGATCCCAAATATCACTTTCCAGAATCCACCAAAAGAGTGTTCGCAAACTGCTTTCTGATGTCTAAGTTATAAGTCTGTGAGATGAACTCACAGATCAGAAAGAAGTTTCTGAGAAAGTTTCTTTCATGTTTTGAACGGATGATATTTCCTTTATCAGTGTAAGCATCAATGCGATAGAACGAAGCCCTTCTCAGGTTCCTCAAAGACAGTGTTAATGCACTGCTCCAGGAAACATAAGTGTAACTCGGGAAGAATAATTCACACCTCACCAAGAAGTTTCTACGAAATCTTCTTTCTAGTTTTCCTCTGAGGATATTTCCTTGTCACCATAAGCTTCAATGCGCTAAGCGGTATCCCATTGCAGATTTCCAGAAAACTTAGTGAGCAAACTGATCAATGAAGAGAAACGTGTAACACTGTCAGTTGAATTCACACATGGCAATGCATGTTCTCAGAAAGCTTCTTTTAGTTATTATGTGAGGATATTCCCTTTTTCACAATAGCCCTCCATGAGCTCCCAAATATTCCTTTGCAGAATCCACGACAACAGAGTTAGCAAACTGATCCAAGAAGGGAAGTTTGGAACTCTGTGTAATGTACTCACACATCAGAAAGCAATCTCTCAGAAAGCTTCTCTCTAGTTATTATGGGACGATATTTCCTTTTTCACCACGGGCCCCTATGGGCTCCCAAATATCACTTTCCAGATTCCACGAAAAGAATGTTAGCAAACTGCTTCCTGAAGTCTAAGTTATATGTCTGTGAGATTAACTCACAGAGCAGAAACAAGTTTCTCAGAAAGCCTCTTTCACGTTTTGAACGGATGAAATTAACTTTATCAGCGTAGGACTCAATGCGATCCAAGAAAGCCCTTCTCAGGTTCCTCAAAGACAGTGTTAATTGACTGCTCCAAGAAACATAAGTGTAAATCTGTGAGATGAAATCACACATCACCAAGAAGTTTCTAAGAAAGATTCTTTCTAGTTTTCATCTGAGGATATTTCCTTTGTCACCGTAAGCTTCATTGCTATAAGAGGTATCCCATTGCAGATTTCCAGAAAACTTAGTTAGCAAACTGATAACAGAAGAGAAACGTGTAACTCTGTGAGTTGCATTCACTCATGGCAATGCAGTTTCTCAGAAGGCGTCTTTCCAGTTTTGATCTGAGGATATTTCCTTTTTCACCAGAGCCTTCAATGAGCTCCCAAATGTACCTCTGCAGAATCCACGACAACAGTGTAAGAAAACTGTTCGAAGAAGGGAAGGGTGGAACTCTGTGTGATGAAGTCACACATCAGAAAACAATCTCTCAGAAACTTTCTCTCTAGTTATTATGTAAGGATATTTCCTTTTTCACCATGGGCCCCTACGGGATCCCAAATATCACATTCCAGATTCCACGAAAAGAGTGTTAGCTAACTGCTCCATGAAGTCGAAGTTATAAGTCAGTGAGATGAACTCAGAGATGAGACAGAAGTTTCTCAGAAAGCTTCTTTCACGTTTTGAACGGATGAAATTTCCTTTATCAGCGTAGGCCTCAATGCGATCCAAGGAAGCCCTTCTCAGGTTCCTCAAAGACAGTGTTAATGGACTGCTCCAGGAAACATAAGTGTAACTCTGGAAGATGAATTCACACGTCACCAAGAAATTTGTAGGGAACTTTCTTTCTAGTTTTCATCTGTGGAAGTTTCCTTTCTCACCCTAAGGTTCATTTCCCTATGAATTATCTAATTGCAGATTTCCAGAAAACTGTGATAACAAACTAATCATTGAAGAGAAACGAGTAATTCTGTGGGTTGCATTCACACATGGCAACACAGTTTCTCAGAAGGCGTCTTTAAAGTTTTGATCTGAGGATATTTTCTTTTTCTACATAGCCCTCAATGAGCTCCCAAATATACCTCTGCAGAATCCACGACAACAGTGTTAGCAAACTGTTCCAAGAAGGGAAGGGTAGAAATCTGTGTGATGAAGTCACACGTCAGAAAGCAATCTCTCTGACAGATTCTCTCTGGTTATTATGTAAGGATATTTCCTTTTTCACCATGGGCCCCTAATGGCTCCCAAATATCACTTTTCAGATTCCACGAAAAGAGTGTTAGCAAACTGCTTCCCGAAGTCTAAGTAATAAGTGTGTGAGATGAACTCACAGATGAGAAATAAGTTTCGCAGAAAGCTTCTTTCAAGTTTTGAACTGATGAAATTTCCTTTATCACCGTAGACCTAAATGCGATCCAAAGAAGCCCTCTCAGATGCCTCAAAGACAGTGTTAATGGACTGCTCCACGAAACATAAGTGTAACTCTGTGAGATGAATTCACACATCACCAAGAAGTTTCTAAGAAAGCTCCTTCCTAGTTTTCATCTCTGGATATTTCCATTGTCACCGTAAGGTTCATTGCACTAAGAGGTGTCACATTGCAGATTTCCTGAAAACTGTGTTAACAAACTTATGACTGAAGAGAAACGTGGAACTCTGTGAGTTGCATTCCCACATGGCAATGCAGTTTCTCAGAAAGCTTCTCTTTAGTTGTTATGTGCGATATTTCATTTTTCACCATAGCCCTCAATGAGGCCCCAAATATAACTTTGCACAATCCACGACAACAGTTTTAGCAAACTGTTCCAAGAAGAGAAGGGTGGAACTCTGTGTGATGCAGTTACACATCAGAAAGCAATCTCTCAGAAAGCTTCTCTCTAGTTATTATGTGAAGATATTTCCTTTTCACCATGGTCCCCTATGGGCTCCCAAATATCACTTTCCAGATTCCACGAAAAGAGTGTTCGCCAACTGCTTCCTGAAGTCTAAGTTATAAGTCTGTGAGATGAACTCACAAATCAGAAAGAAGTTTCTCAGAAAGCTTCTTTCACGTTTTCAACCGATGAAATTTCCTTTATCAGCGTAGGCCTCAATGCTATCCAAAGAAGACCTCCTCAGCTTCCTCAAAGACAGTGTTAATGGACGGCTCCACGAAACATAAGTTTAACTCTGTTAGATGTATTCAGACATCAACAAGAAGTTTCTAAGAAAGCTTCTTTCTAGTTTTCATCTGAGGATATTTCCTTTGTCACCGTAAGCTTCATTGCAATAAGAGGTATCCCATTGCAGATTTCCAGAAAACTTAGTTAGCAAACTGATCACTGAAGAGAAACGTGTAACTCTGTGAGTTGCATTCACTCATGGAAATGCAGTTTCTCAGAAGGCTTCTTTCCAGTTTTGGTCTGAGGATATTTCCTTTTTCACCATAGCCCTCAAAGAGCTCAAAAATATAACTTTGCAGAATCCACGACAACAGTGTTAGCAAACTGTTCCAAGAAGGGAAGGGTGGAACTCTGTGTGATGAAGTCACACATCAGAAAGCAATCTCTCAGAAAGTTTCTCTCTAGCTATTATGTGAGATAATTTCCTTTTTCACCATGGGCCCCTATGGACTCCCAAATGTCACTTTCCAGAATCCACGAAAAGTGTGTTCGCAAACTGCTTCCTGAAGTCTAAGTCACAATTCTTTGAGATGAACTCACAGATCAGAAGGAAGTTTCTCAGAAAGCTTCTTTCACGTTTTGCACGGTTGAAATTTCCTTTAACAGCGTAGGCCTCAATGCGATCCAAGGAAGCTCTTCTCACGTTCCTCAAAGACAGTGTTAATGGACTGCTCCACGAAATATAAGTGTAACTCTGTGAGATGAAATCACACATCACCAAGAAGTTCCTAAGAAACTTCTTTCTAGTTTTCATGTGTGGATATTTCCTTTGTCACCGTAAGGTTCTTTGTGCTATGTAGTATCTAATTGCAGATTTCCAGAAAACTGTGTTAACAAACTGATCACTGAAGAGAAACTTGTAACTCTTTGAGTTGCATTCACTCATGCCAATGCAGTATCTCAGAAGGCTTCTTTCCAGTTTTGATCTGAGGATATTTCCTTTTACAACATAGCCCTAAATGAGCTCCCAAATATACCTTTGCAGAATCCACGACAACAGTGTTAGCAATCTGTTCCAAGAAGGGAAGGGTGGAAATCTGTGTGATGAAGTCACACATCAGAAAGCAATCTCTCAGAAAGCTTCTCTCTAGTTATTATGTCAGGATATTTCCTTTTTCACCATGGGCCCTTGTGATCTCCCAAATATCACTTTCCAGATTCCACGAAAAGAGTTTTAGCAAATTGCTTCCTGAAGTCTAAGTTATAAGTCTGTGAGATGAACTCACAGAGCAGAAAGAAATTTCTCAGAAAGCTTCTTTCACGTTTTGAACGGATGAAATTCCCTTTATCATCGTAGGCCTCAATGCGATCTGAGGAAGCCCTTCTCTGGTTCCTCAAAGAAAGTGTTAATGGACTGCTCCACGAAACATAAGTGTAACTTTGTGAGATGAATTCACACATCACCAAGAAGTTCCTGGAAAGTTCTTTCTACTTTTCATCTGAGGATATTTCCTTTGTCACCGTAAGCTTCATTGCGATAAGAGGTATCCCATTGCAGATTTCCAGAAATCTTAGTTAGCAAACTGATCACTGAAGAGAAACGTGTAAGTCTGTGAGTTGCATTCACACATGGCAATGCAGTTTCACAGAAGTCTTCTTTCCAGTTTTGATCTGAGGATATTTCCTTTTTCACCATAGCCCTCAAAGAGCTTGCAAATATAACTTTGCAGAATCCACGACAACAGTGTTAGCAAACTGTTCCAAGAAGGGAAGGGTGGAACTCTGTGTGATGAAGTCACACATCAGAAAGCAATCTCTCAGAAACCTTCTCTCTAGATATTATGTGAGATTATTTCCTTTTTGCACCATGGGCCCCTAAGGGCTCCCAAATATCACTTTCCAGAATCCACGAAAAGAGTGTTCGCAAACTGCTTCCTGAAGTTTAAGTTATAAGTCTGTGAGATGAACTCACATATCAGAAAGAAGTTTCTCAGAAAGCTTCTTTCACGTTTTGAATGGATGAAATTTCCTTTATCAGTGTAGGCCCCACTGCGATCTAAGGAAGCCCTTCTCTGGTTCCTCAAAGACAGTGTTAATGGACTGCTTCACGAAACATAAGTGTAATTCTGTGAGATGAATTCACACATCACCAAGAAGTTTCTACGAAAGCTTCTTTCTAGTTTCATCTGTGGGTATTTCCTTTGTCACCGTAAGGTTCATTGCGCTATGAAGTATCTACTTGCAGATTTCCAGAAAAATGTGTTAACAAACTGATCATTGAAGAGAAACGTGTAACTCTGTGAGTTGCATTCACACATGGCAACGCAGTTTCTCAGAAAGCTTCTCTTTAGTTATTATGTGAGGATATTTCCTTTTTCACCTTAACCCTCAATGAGCTCCCAAATATAACATTGCAGAATGCAGTACAACAGTGTTAGCAATCTCTTTCAAGAAGGGAAGGGTGGAACTCTGTGTGACGAAGTCACACATCAGAAAGCAATCTCTCAGAAAGCTTCTCTCTAGTTATTATGTGAGGATATTTCCTTTTTCACCATGGGCCCCTATGGGCTCCAAAATATCACTTTGTAGATTCCATGAAAAGAGTGTTCGCAAACTGCTTCCTGAAGTCTAAATTATAACTCTGTGAGATGAACTCACAGATCAGAAAGAAGTTTCTCAGAAAGCTTTCCTTTATCAGTGTAGGCCCCACTGCGATCTAAGGAAGCCCTTCTCTGGTTCCTCAAAGACAGTGTTAATGTCTTTAACACTGTCTGTGTTAACTCTTTAACACAGTGTCTTTAACACAATGTCTTTAACACTGACAGTGTTAACTCTGTGTGATGCAGTTACACATCAGAAAGCAATCTCTCAGAAAGCTTCTCTCTAGTTATTATGTAGGGATATTTCCTTTTCACCATGGTCCCCTATGGGCTCCCAAATATCACTTTCCAGATTCCACGAAAGAGTGTTAGCCAACTGCTTCCTGAAGTCTAAGTTATAAGTCTGTGAGATCAACTCACAGATCAGAAAGAAGTTTCTCAGAAAGTTTCTTTCACATTTTCAACGGATGAAATTTCCTTTATCAGTGTAGGCCTCAATGCCATCCAAAGAAGCCCTCCTCAGCTTCCTCAAAGACAGTGTTAATGGACTGCTCCACGAAACATAAGTTTAACTCTGTTAGATGTATTCACACATCAACAAGAGGTTTCTAAGAAAGCTTCTTTCTAGTTTTCATCTGAGGATATTTCCTTTGTCACCGTAAGCTTCATTGCGATAAGCGGTATCCCATTGCAGATTTCCAGAAAACTTAGTTAGCAAACTGATCACTGAAGAGAAACGTGTAACTCTGTGAGTTGCATTCACTCATGGAAATGCAGTTTCTCAGAAGGCTTCTTTCCAGGTTTGATCTGAGGATATTTCCTTTTTCACCATAGCCCTCAATGAGCTTCCAACTATAACTTTGCAGAATCCACGACAACAGTGTTAGAAAACTGTTCCAAGAGGGGAAGGGTGGAAATCTGTGTGATGAAGTCACACATCAGAAAGCAATCTCTCAGAAAGCTTCTCTCTAGTTATTATGTCAGGATACTTCCTTTTTCACCATGGGCCCCTATAATCTCCCAAATATCACTTTTCAGATTCCACGAAAAGAGTGTTCGCCAACTGCTTCCTGAAGTCTAAGTTATAAGTCTGTGAGATGAACTCACAGATCAGAAAGAAGTTTCTCTGAAAGCTTCTTTCACGTTTTGAACGGATGAAATTCCCTTTATCATCGTAGGCCTCAATGCGATCCAAGGAAGCCCTTCTCAGTTACCTCAAAGACAGTGTTAATGGACTGCTCCATGAAACATAAGTGTAACTCTGGAAGATGAATTCACACATCACCAAGAAGTTTCTACGAAAGCTACTTTCTAGTTGTCTTCTGTGGATATTTCCGTTGTCACCGTAAGGTTCATTGCGCTACGAAGTATCTAATTGCAGATTTCCAGAAAACTGTGTTAACAAGCTGATCACTGAAGAGAAACGTGTCACTCTGTGAGTTGAATTCACACATGGCAACGCAGTTTGTCAGAAAGCTTCTTTTTAGTTATTATGTGAGGATATTTCCTTTTACACCGTAGCCCTCAATGAGCTCCGAAATATACCACTGCAGAATCCACGACAACAGTGTTAGCAAACTGTTCCAAGAAGGGAAGGGTGGAACTCTGTTTGATGAAGTCACACATCAGAAAGCAATCTCTCAGAAAGCTTCTCTATAGGTATTATGTGAGGATATTTCCTTTTTCACCAAGGGCCCCTATGGGCTCCCATATATCACTTTGCAGATTCCACCAAAAGAGTGTTAGAAACTGCTTCCTGAAGTCTAAAGTATAAGACTGTGAGATGAACTCGCAGATCAGAAAGAAGTTTCTCAGAAAGCTGCTTTCACGTTTTGAATGGATGAAATTTCCTTTATCAGCGTAGGTCTCAAAGCGATCCCACGAAGCCCTTCTCAGGTTCCTCAAAGACAGTGTTAATGGACTGATCCACGAAAAATAAATGAAACTCTGTGAGATGAATTCACACATCACGAAGAAGTTTCCAAGGGAGCTTCTTTCTAGTTTTCACATGTGGATATTTCCTTTGTCACCATAAGATTCATTGCCCTAAGAAGTATCTAACTGTAGATTTCCAGAAAACTCTGTTAACAAACTGATCACTGAAGAGAAACGTGTAACTCTGTGATTTGCATTCTCACATGGCAACGCAGTTTCTCAGAAAGATTCTCTTTAGTTATTATGTGAGGATATTTCCTTTTTCACCATAGCCCTCAATGAGCTCCCAAATATAAGTTTGCAGAATCCACCGCAACAGTGTTAGTAAACTGTACCAAGAACGGAAGGGTGGAACTCTGTGTGATGAAGTCACACATCAGAAAGCAATCTCTCAGAAACCTTCTCTGTAGTTATTATGTGAGGATATATAATTTTTCACCATGGGCGCCTATGGGGTCCCAAATATCACTGTCCAGATCCCACGAAAAGAGTGTTAGGAAACTGCTTCCGGAAGTCTATGTTATAAGTCTGTGAGATGAACTCACAGATCAGAAAGAAGTTTCTCAGAAAGCTTCTTTCACGTTTTGAACGGATGAAATTTCCTTTATTAGAGTAGGCCTCAATGCGATCCAAGGAAGCCCTTTTCAGGTTCCTCAAAGACAGTGTTAATGGACTGCTACACGAAACATAAGTGTAACTATCTGAGATGAATTCACATATCACCAAGAAGTTTCTATGTAACCTTCTTTCAAGTTTTCACCTGTGGATATTACCTTTGTCCTCATAATGTTCATTGCGCTATGAAGTATCTAATTGCAGATTTCCAGAAAACTCTTTTAAACTGATCATTGAAGAGAAACGTGTTACTCTGTGAGTTGCATTCACTCATGGCAATGCGGTTTCTTAGAAGGCTTCTATCCAGTTTTGATCTGAGGATATTTCCTTTTTCACCATAGCGCTCAATGAGCTCCCAAATATATCTTGGCAGAATCCGCGACAACAGTGTTAGCAAACAGTTCCAAGAAGGGAAGGGTGGAATTCTGTGTGATGAAGTCACACAACAGAAAGCAATCTCTCAGAAAGCTTCTCTCTAGTTATTATGTGAGATTATTTCATTTTTCACCTTGGGCCCCTTCGGGGTCCCAAATATCACTTTCCAGAATCCACGAAAAGAGTTTTCGCAACCTGCTTCCTGAAGTCTAAGTTAAAGTCTGTGAGATGAACTCACAGAGCAGTAAAGTAACTTCTCAGAAAGCTTCTTTCACGTTTTGAACGGATGAAATTTCCTTTATCAGCGTAGGCCTCAATATGATCCAAAGAAGCCTTTCTCAGGTTCCTCAAAGACAGTGTTAATGGACTACTCCAAGAAACATAAGTGTAGCTTTGTGAGATGAATTCACACATCACCAAGAAGTTTCTAAGAAAGCTTCTTTCTAGTTTTCATCTGTGGATATTTCCTTTGTCACCCTAAGGTTCATTGCCCTATGAAGTATCTAATTGCAGATTTCCAGAAAACTGTGTTAACAAACTGATCACTGAAGAGAAACGAATAATTCTGTGCGTTGCATTCACACATGGCAACGCAGTTTCACAGAAGACGTCTTTAAAGTTTTGTTCTGAGGATATTTCTTTTTTCACCAGAGCCCTCAATGAGCTCCCAAATATAACTTTGCAGAATCCATGACAACATATTTAGCAAACTGTTCCAAGAAGGGAAGAGTGGAACTCTGAGTGATGAAGTCACAAATCAGAAAGCAATCTCTCAGAAAGCTTCTCTCTTGTTATTATGTGAGGATATTTCCTTTTTCACCAAGGGCCCCTATGGGCTCCCATATATCACTTTGCAGATTCCACCAAAAGAGTGTTAGAAACTGCTTCCTGAAGTCTAAAGTATAAGACTGTGAGATGAACTCGCAGATCAGAAAGAAGTTTGTCAGAAAGCTGCTTTTACGTTTTGAACGGATGAAATTTCCTTTATCAGCGTAGGTCTCAAAGCGATCCCACGAAGCCTTTCTCAGGTTCCTCAAAGACAGTGTTAAAGGACTGATCCATGAAAAGTAAATGAAACTCTGTGAGATGAATTCACTCATCACGAAGAAGTTTCCAAGGGAGCTTCTTTCTAGTTTTCACATGTGGATATTTCCTTTGTCACCATAAAGTTCATTGCCCTAAGAAGTATCTAACTGTAGATTTCCAGAAAACTCTGTTAACAAACTGATCACTGAAGAGAAACGTGTAACTCTGTGATTTGAATTCTCACATGGCAACGCAGTTTCTCAGAAAGATTCTCTTTAGTTATTATGTGAGGATATTTCCTTTTTCACCATAGCCCTCAATGAGCTCCCAAATATAAGTTTGCAGAATCCACCGCAACAGTGTTAGTAAACTGTACCAAGAACGGAAGGGTGGAACTCTGTGTGATGAAGTCACACATCAGAAAGCAATCTCTCAGAAACCTTCTCTGAAGTTATTATGTGAGGATATATAATTTTTCACCATGGGCGCCTATGGGGTCCCAAATATCACTGTCCAGATCCCACGAAAAGAGTGTTAGGAAACTGCTTCCGGAAGTCTATGTTATAAGTCTGTGAGATGAACTCACAGATCAGAAAGAAGTTTCTCAGAAAGCTTCTTTCACGTTTTGAACGGATGAAATTTCCTTTATTAGAGTAGGCCTCAATGCGATCCAAGGAAGCCCTTTTCAGGTTCCTCAAAGACAGTGTTAATGGACTGCTACACGAAACATAAGTGTAACTATCTGAGATGAATTCACACATCACCAAGAAGTTTCTATGTAACCTTCTTTCAAGTTTTCACCTGTGGATATTACCTTTGTCCTCATAATGTTTATTGCGCTATGAAGTATCTAATTGCAGATTTCCAGAAAACTCTTTTAACAAACTGATCATTGAAGAGAAACGTGTTACTCTGTGAGTTGCATTCACTCATGGCAATGCGGTTTCTTAGAAGGCTTCTATCCAGTTTTGATCTGAGGATATTTCCTTTTTCACCATAGCGCTCAATGAGCTCCCAAATATATCTTGGCAGAATCCGCGACAACAGTGTTAGCAAACAGTTCCAAGAAGGGAAGGGTGGAATTCTGTGTGATGAAGTCACACAACAGAAAGCAATCTCTCAGAAAGCTTCTCTCTAGTTATTATGTGAGATTATTTCATTTTTCACCTTGGGCCCCTTCGGGGTCCCAAATATCACTTTCCAGAATCCACGAAAAGAGTTTTCGCAACCTGCTTCCTGAAGTCTAAGTTAAAGTCTGTGAGATGAACTCACAGAGCAGTAAGTAACTTCTCAGAAAGCTTCTTTCACGTTTTGAACGGATGAAATTTCCTTTATCAGCGTAGGCCTCAATATGATCCAAAGAAGCCTTTCTCAGGTTCCTCAAAGACAGTGTTAATGGACTACTCCAAGAAACATAAGTGTAGCTTTGTGAGATGAATTCACACATCACCAAGAAGTTTCTAAGAAAGCTTCTTTCTAGTTTTCATCTGTGGATATTTCCTTTGTCACCCTAAGGTTCATTGCCCTATGAAGTATCTAATTGCAGATTTTCAGAAAACTGTGTTAACAAACTGATCACTGAAGAGAAACGAATAATTCTGTGCGTTGCATTCACACATGGCAACGCAGTTTCACAGAAAGCTTCTCTTTAGTTATTATGTGAGGATATTTCCTTTTTCACCATAGCCCTCAATGAGCTCCCAAATATACCTCTGTAGAATCCACGACAACAGTGTTAGAGATCTGTCCCCAAAAGGGAAGGGTGGGACTCTGTGTGATGAAGTCACACATCAGAAAGCAATCTGTCAGAAAGCTTCTCTCTAGTTATTATGTGAGGATATTTCCTTTTTCACCATGGGGCCCTACGGGCTCCCAAATATCACTTTCCAGAATACACGAAAAGAGTGTTCGCAACCTGCTTCCTGATGTCAAAGTTATAAGTCTGTGATATGAACTCACAGATCAGAAAGAAGTTTCTCAGAAAGGTTCATTCACGCTCTGAACGGAAGAAATTCCCTTTAGCAGCGTAGACCTCAATGTGATCCAAAGTAGCCGTTCTCAGCTTCCTCAGAGACAGTGTTAATGGACTGCTCCACGAAACATAGGTGTAACTCTGTGAGATGAACTCACACATCACCAAGAAGTTTCTAGGAAATTTTCTTTCTAGTTTTCATCTGAGGATATTTCCTTTGACACCGTAAGCTTCATTGTGCTAAGAAATATCCCGAGGCAGATATCCAGAAAACTATGTTAGCAAACTGATCACTGAAGAGAAACCTGTAACTCTGTGAGTTGGATTCTCCATGGCAATGCAGTTTCTCAGAAGGCTCCTTTCCAGTTTTGAACTGAGGATATTTAATTTTTCACCATAGCCCTCAATGAGCTCCCAAATATACCTCTGCAGAATCCACGACAACAGTTTCAGGAAACTGTTCCAAGAAGGGAAGGGTGGAACTCTGTGTGATGAAGTAACACATCAGAAAACAATCTCTCAGAAAGCTTCTCTCTAGTTATTATGTGAGATTATTTCCTTTTTCACGATGGGCCCCTATGGGATCCCAAAAAGCACTTTCCAGAATCCACGAAAAGAGTGTTAGCAAACTGCTTCCAGAAGTCTAAGTTATAAGTGTGTGAGATGAACTCACAGATCAGAATGAAGTTTCTCAGATAGCTTCTTTCACGTTTTGAACGGATGAAATTTCCTTTATCAGCGTAGGCCTCAATGCGATCCGAGGAAGCCCCTCCCGGGTTCCTCAAAGACAGTGTTAATGGACTGCTCCAGGAAACATAAGTGTAACTCTGTGAGATGAATTCACACATCACCAAGAAGTTTCTAGGAAAGCTTCTTTCTAGTTTTCATCTGTGGATATTTCCCTTTGTCACCGTAAATTTCATTGCACTATGAAATATCTAATTGCAGATTTCCAGAAATCTGTGTTAACAAACTGATCACTGAAGAGAAACATGTAACCCTGTGAGTTGCATTCACACATGGCAATGCAGTTTCTCAGAAAGCTTCTCTTTGGTTATTATGTGAGGATATATCCTTTTTCACCATAGCCCTCAATGAGCTCCCAAATATACCTATGCAGAATACACGACAATTGTTTTAGCCAACTGTTCCAGCAAGGGAAGGGTGGAACTCTGTGTGATGAAGTCACACATCAGAAAGCAATCTCTCAGAAAGCTTCTCTCTAGTTATTATGTGAGGATATTTCCTTTTTCACCATGGGCCCCTATGGGCTCCCAAATATCACTTTCCAGAATCCATGAAAAGAGTGTTTGCAAACTGCTTCCTAAAGTCCAAGTTATAATTCTGTGAGGTGAACTCACAGATCAGAAAAAAGTTTCTCAGAAAGCTTCTTTCCCGTTTTGAACAGATGAATTTTCCTTTATCAACGTGGACCTCAATGCGATTCAAAGAAGCCCATCTCAGGGTCCTCAAAGACAGTGTTAATGGACTGCGCAACGAAACATAAGTGTAACACTGTGAGATGTATTCACACATCACCAAGGAGTTTCTAAGAAAGCTTCTTTCTAGTTTTCATCTGAGGATAGTTCCTTTGTCACCAAAAGGTCATTGAGCTACGAAGTATCTAATTGCAGATTTCCAGAAAACTTAGTTAGCAAACTGATCACTGAAAAGAAACGAATAACTCTGTGAGTTGCATTCACTCATGGCAATGCAGTTTCTCAGAAAGCTTCTCTTTATTTTTTATTGACGGATATTTCCTTTTTCACCGTAGCCCTCAATGAGCTCCCAAGTGAAACTTTGCAAAATCCACGACCACAGTGTTAGGAAACTGTTCCAAGAAGGGAAGCATGCTACTCTGTGTGATGAAGTCACACGTCAGAAAGCAATCTCTCAGAAAGATTCTCTCTAGTTATTACGTGAGGATATTTCCTTTTTCACTATGGGCCTCTATGGGCTCCGAAATATCACTTTCCAGATTCCACGAAAATAGTGTTAGCAAACTGCTTCCTGAAGTCTAAGTTATAAGTCTGTGAGATGAACTCACAGATCAGAAAGATGTTTCTCAGAATGCTTCTTTCACATTTTGAATGGATGAAATTTCCTTTATCAGCGTAGGCCTCAATGGGATCCAAAAAAGTCCTTCTCAGTATCCACAAAGACAGTGTATATGGACTACTCCACGACAAATAAGTGTTACCTTGTGAGAGGAATTCACACATCACCAAGAAGTTTCTAAGAAAGCTTCTTTCTAGTTTTCATCTGTGGATATTTCCTTTGTCACCGTAAGGATCATTGTGCCATGAAGTATCTAATTGGAGACTTCCAGAAATCTGTGTTAAGAAACTGATCACTGAAGAGAAACGTTTAACTCTGTGAGTTGCATTCACTTATGGCAATGCAGTTTCTCAAAAGGCTTCTCTCTAATTATTATGTGAGGATATTTCCTTTTTCTCCTTGGGCCCCTATGGGCTCCCAAAAATCACTTTCCAGATTCCACGAAAAGAGTGTTCACAAACTGCTTTCTGAAGACAAAGTTATAAGTCTGTGAGATGAACTCACAGATCTGAAAGAAGTTTCTCAGAAAGATTCTTTGACGTTTTGAATGGATGAAATTTCCTTTATCAGCTCAGGCCTCAATGCGATCCAAGGAAGCCCTTCTCAGGTTCCGCAAAGACAGTGTTAACGGACTGCTCCAAGAACCATCAGTGTAACTCTGTGAGATGAATTCACACATCACCAAGAAGTTTCTAAGAAAGCTTCTTTTTAGTTTTCATCTATGGATATTACCTTTGTCACGGTAAGGTTCATTGCGCTATGAAGTATCCAATTGCAGATTTCCAGAAAACTGTGATAAGAAACTGATCACTGAAGAGAAACGTGTAATTCTGTGAGTTGCATTCACACATGGCAATGCAGTTTCTCAGATCGCTTCTCTTTAGTTATTATGTGAGAATATTTTCTTTTTCACCGTAGCCCTCAATGAGCTCCCAAATATTCCTTTGCAGAATCCACGACAACCGTGTTAGAAAACTGTTCCAAGAGGGGAAGGGTGGAACTCTGTGTGATGAAGTCACACATCAGAAAGCAATCACTTAGAAAGCTTCTCTCTAGATATTATATGAGGATATTTCCTTTTTAACCATGGGCCCCTATGGGCTCCCAAATATCACTTTCCAGAATCCAGGAAAAGAGTGTTCCCAAACTGCTTCCTGAAGTCTAAGTTATAAGTCTGTGAAATGAACTCACAGATCAGAAAGAAGTTTGTCAGAACATTTCTTTCACGTTTTGAACGGATGAAATTTCCTTTATCAGCGTAGGCCTCAATGCGATCCAAAGAAGCCCTTCTCAGGTTCCTCAAAGACAGTGTTAATGGACTGCTCCACGAAACATAAGTGTAACTTTGTGAGATGAATTCACACATCAACAAGAAGTTTCTAAAAAACCTTCTTTCTGGTTTTCATCTGAGGATATTTCCTTTTTCACCATAAGCTTAATTGCTCTAAGAGTTATCCCATTGCAGATTTCCAGAAAACGTAGTTAACAAACTGATCACTGAAGAGAAACGTGTAACTCTTTGAGTTGCATTCACTCATGGCTATGCAGTTTCTCGGAAGGCTTCTTTCAAGTTTTGATCTCAGGATATTTCCTTTTTCACCATAGCCCTCAAAGAGCTCCCAAATATAACTTTGCAGAATCCACGACAAGAGTGTTAGCAAACTGTTCCAATAATGTAAGGGTGGAACTGGAACTCTGTATGATGAAGTCACACATCAGAAAGCAATCTCTCAGAAAGCTTCTCTCTAGTTTTTAGGTGAGGATATTTCCTTTTGCATGGGCCCCTATGGGATCCCAAGTATCACTTTCGAGAATCCACGAAAAGAGTGTTCGTAAACTGTTTCTTGAAGTCTAAGTTATAATTCTGTGAGATGAACTCACAGATCAGAAAGAAATTTCTCAGAAAGCGTCTTTCACATTTTGAACGGATGAAATTTCCCTTATCACCGTAGGCCTCAATGCCATCCAAGGAATCCCTTCTAAGTTTCCTCAAAGACAGTGTTAATGGACTGCTCGACGAAACATCAGTGTAACTCTGTGAGATGAATTCACACATCACCAAGAAGTTTCTAAGAAAGCTTCTTTCTAGTTTTCATCTGTGGATATTTCTTTGTCACCGTAAGGTTCATTGCGCTATGAAGTATCTAATTGCAGATTCCCGAAAACTGTGTTAACAAACTGATCACTGAGGAGAAACGTGTAACTCTGTGAGTTGCATTCACACATGGCAGTGCAGTTTCTCAGAAAGCTTCTCTTTAGTTATTATGTGAGTATATTACCTTTTTCTCCACAGCCCTCAATGAGCTCCCAAATATACCTCTGCAGAATATACGACAACAGTGTTAGCAAACTGTTCCAAGAAAGGAAGGGTGGAACTCTGTGTGATGAAGTCATAACTAGAGAGAAACTAACACATAACTAGAGAGAAACTAGAGAGAAACTAACACATAACTAAAGAGAAACTAACTAACACATAACTAGAGAGAAACTTTCTGAGAGATTGCTTTCTGATGTGTGACTTCATCACACAGAGATTCACTTTCCCTACTTGGAACAGCTTGCTAACACTGTTGTTGTGGATTCTGCAAAGGTATATTTGGAAGCTCATTGAGGGCTAGGGTGAAAAATGAATTATCCTCACATAATAACTAAAGCGACGCTTTCTGAGAAACTGCATTGCCATGAGTAAATGCAACTCACAGGGATACACGTTTCTCTTCAGTGATCAGTTTGCTAACTAAGATTTCTGGAAATCTGCAATGGGATACCTCTTATCACAATGAAGCTTACGGTGACAAAGGAATATCCTCAGATGAAAAGTAGAAAGAAGTTTTCTTAGAAAACTTGATGATTTCATCCGTTCAAAACGTGAAAGAATCTTTCTGAGGAATTTCTTTCTGATATGTGAGTTCATCTCACAGACTTATAACTTAGACTTAGGGAAGCAGTTTGCTAACACTCCTTTCGTGGAATTTGGAAAGTGATATTTGGGAGCCCATTGGGGGCCGTGGTGAAAAAGGAAGTATCCTCACATAATAACTAAAGAGAAGTTTTCTGAGAAACTGCGTTGCCATATGTGAATGCAATTCACAGAGTTACACGTTTCTCTTCACTGATCAGTTTGTTAACACAGTTTTCTGGAAATCTGCAATTAGATACTTCATAGAGCAATGACCCTTACGGTGATAAAGGAAATATCCACAAATGAAAACTAGAAAGAAACTTTCTTAGAAACTTCTTGTTGATGTGTGAATTCATCTTCCAGAGTTACACTTATGTTTCGTGGAGCAGTCCATTAACACTGTCTTTGTGGAACATGAGAAGGGCTTCTTTGGGTCGCATTGAGGCCTACGTTGATAAAGGAAATTTCATCCGTTCAAAACGTGAAAGAACCTTTCTGCGAAACTTCTGTCTGATCTGTGAGTTCCTCTCACAGACTCATAACTTCGACTTCAGGAAGCAGTTTGCTAAGACTCTTTTCGTGGATTCTGGAAAGAGATATTGGGAGCATCTAGGGGCCCATGGTGAAAAAGGAAATATCCTCAGAAAATGACTAGAGAGAATCTTTCTGAGAGATTGCTTTCTGATGTGTGACTTCATCACACAGAGTTCCACCCTTCCCTTCTTGGAACAGTTTGCTAACACTGTTGTCGTGGATTCTGCAGAGGTATATTTGGGAGCTCATTGAGGGCTATGGTGAAAAAGGACATATCCTCACATAATAACGCAAGAGAAGCTTTCGGAGAAACTGCGTTGCCATGTGTGAATGCAACTCACAGACTTACACGTTTCTATTCAGTGATAAGTTTGTTAACAGAGTTTTCTGGAAATCTGCAATTTGATACTTCATAGCGCAATGAACCTTACGGTGACAAAGGAAATATCCACAAGTGAAAACTAGAAAGAAGCTAACTTAGATACTTCTTGGTGACGTGTGAATTCATCTCACAGAGTTACACTTATGTTTCATTAAGCATTCCATTAACACTGTCTTTGAGGTACCTGAGAAGTCTTCTTTGGATCGCATTGAGGCCTACGCTGATAAAGGAAACTTCATCCTCTTCAAAACGTGAAGGAAGGATTCTGCGAACCTTCTTTCTGATCTGTGAGTTCATCTCACAGACTTATAACTTAGACTTCAGGAAGCAGTTTGCTAACATTCTTTTCGTGGTATATGGAAAGTGATATTTGGGAGCCCATAGGGGCCCACGGTGAAAAAGGAGATATCCTCACATAATAACTAGAGAGAACTTTCCGAGAGATTGTTTTCTGAAGTGTGACTTCATCACACAGAGTTCCACCCGTCCCTCCTTGGAACAGTTTCCTAACACTGTTGTCGTGGATTCTGCAAAGTTATATTTGGGAGCTCATTGAGGGCTATGGTGAAAAAGGAAATATCCTCGCATAATAACTAAAGAGAAGCTTTCTGAGAAACTGCTTTGCCATGTGTGAATGCAACTCACAGAGTTACACGTTTCTATTTAGTGATTAGTTTGTTAACAGGGTTTTCTGGAAATCTGCTATTAGATACTTCATAGCGCAATGAACCTTATGCTGACAAAGGAAATATCCAAAGGTGAAACCTAGAAAGTAGCTTCCATTGGAACATCTTGGTGATGTGTGAATTCATCTCACAGAGTTTCACTTTTGTTTCGTGGAGCAGTCCATTAACACTGTCTTTGAGGAACCTGAGAAGGGCTTCTTTGGATCACATCGAGGCCTACGCTGATGAAGGAAATTTCATCCGTTCCAAACGTGAAAGGAGCTTTCTGAGAAACTTCTTTCTGATCTGCGAGGTCATCTCACAGACGTATAACTTAAACCTTAGGAAGCAGTTTGCTAACACTCTTTTCGTGGAATCTGGAAAGTGATATTTGGGAGCCCATGGGGGCCCATGGTGATAAAGGAAATATCCTCACATAATAACTAGAGAGAAGCTTTCTAAGTGATTGCTTTCTGATGTGTGACTTCATCACACAGAGTTCCACCCTTCCCTTCTTGGAACAGTTTGCTACCAAATTTGTCAAGGATTCTGCAGAGGTTTATTTGGGAGCTCATTGAGGGCTATGGTGAAAAGGAAATATCCTCACATAATAACTAAACAGAAGCTTTGTGAGAAACGGCATTGCTATGTGTGAATGCAACTCACAGAGTTACACGTTTCTCTTCAGTGATCAGTTTGTTAACAGAGTTTTCTGAAAATCTGCAATTAGATACTTCATAGCGCAATGAACCTTATGGTGACAAACATAATATCCACAGGTGAAAACTAGGAAGAAGCTGTCTTGGAAACTTATTGGTGTTGTGTGAATTCATCGCACAGAGTTACACTTACGTTTCGTGGGGCAGTCCATTAACACTGTCTTTGAGGAACCTGCGAAGGGCTTCTTTGGATCTCATTGAGGCCTACGCTGATAAAGGAAATTTCATTGTTTCAAACCGTGAAAGAAGCTTTCTGAGGAACTTCTTTCTGATTGGCGAGTTCATCTCACAGACTTATAACTTAGACTTCAGGAAGCAGTTTGCTAACACTCTTTTCGTGGAATCTAGAAAGTGATATTTTGAAGCCCATAGGGGCTCATGGTGAAAAAGGAAATATCCTCACATAATAACTAGAGAGAAGCTTTCTGAGAGATTGCTTTCTGTTGTGTGACTTCATCACACAGAGTTCCACCCTACCCTTCTTGGAACAGTTTGCTAACACTCCTGTCGTGGATTCTGCAAAGTTATATTTCGGAGCTCATTGAGGGCTATGGTGAAAGGAAATATCCTCCGATCAAAACTGGAAAGAAGCATTCTGAGAAACTGCATTGCCATGAATGAATGCAACTCATAGAATTACACGTTTCTCTTCAGTGATCAGTTTGCTAACTAAGTTTTCTGGAAATCTGCAATGGGATAGCTCTTAGCGCAATGAAGCTTACGGTGACAAAGGAAATATCCTCAGATGAAAACTAGAAAGAAGCTTTCCTAGAAACTTCTTGGTGATGTGTGAATTCATCTCACAAAGTTACACTTATGTTTCTTGGAGCAGTCCATTAACACTGTCTTTGAGGAACCTGAGAAGGGCTTCTTTGGATCACATAGAGGCCTACGCTGATAAAGGAAATTTCAACCGTTCAAAACGTGAAAGAAATTTTCTGAGAAACTTCCTTCTGATCTGTGAGTTCTTCTCACAGACTTATAACTTAGACATCAGGAAGCAGTTTGCTAACACTCTTTTCGTGGAATCTGGAAAGTGATATTTGGGAGAAAATAGGGGCCCATGGTGAAAAAGGAAATATCCTCAAATAATAACTAGAGAGAAAGTTTCTGAGACATTGCTTTCTGATGTGTGATTTATCACACACAGTTCCACACTTCCCTTCTTGGAACAGTTTGCTAACACTGTTGTCGTGGATACTGCAGAAGTATATTTGGGAGCTCATTGAGGGCTACGGTGAAAAAGGTAATATACTCACATGGTAACTAAGGAGAAGCTTTCCGAGAAACTACGTTGCCATGTGTAAATGCAACTCACAGAGTTACAGGTTTCTCTTCAGTGATCAGTTTGTTAACACAGTTTTCTGGAAATCTGCAATTAGATACTTCATAGTGCAATGAACTTTACGGTGATAAAGGAAATATCCACAGATGAACACTAGAAAGAAGCTTTCTTAGAAACTTCTTGTTGATGTGTGAATTCATCTCACAGAGTTACACTTATGTTTCGTGGAACACTCCATTAACACTGTCTTTGAGGAACCTGAGAAGGGCTTCCTTGGATCGCATTGAGGCCTACGCTGATAAAGGAAATTTCATCCGTTCAAAACGTGAAGGAAGATTTCTGAGGAACTTCTTTCGGACCTGTGAGTTCATCTCACAGACTTATAACTTAGACTTCAGGGAGAAGGTTCCTATCTCTTTTTCGAGGAGTCTGGAGAGTGATATATGTGAGCCCATCGGGGTGCATGGTAAAAAGGGAATATCCTCACAAAAAACTAGAGAGAAGCTATCTGAGAGATTGCTTTCGGAGGTGTGACTTCATCACACAGAGTTCCACCCTTCCCTTCTTGGAACAGTTTGCTAACACTGTTGTCATGGATTCTGCAAAGGAATATTTGGTAGCTCATTGAGGGCTATGGTGAAAAGGGAAATATCCTCACGTAATAACTAAAGATAAGCTTTCTGAAAAATTGCATTGACATGTGTGAATGCAACTCACAGAGTTACAAGTTTCTCTTCAGTTATCAGTTAGTTAACACAGTTTTCTGGAAATCTTCAATTAGATACTTCATAGTGCAATGAACCTCACGATGACAAAGGAACTATCCACAGATGAAAACTAGAAAGAAGCTTTCTTAGAAACTTCTTGGTGATGTGTGAATTCATCTCACAGAGTTACAATTATGTTTCATGGAGCAGTCCATTAACACTGTCTTTGAGGACCCTGAGAAGGGCTTCCTTGGATAGCATTGAGGCCTACGCTGATGAAGGAAATTTCATCCATTCAAAACGTGAAAGAAGCTTTCTGAGAAACTTGTTTCTGATCTGCGAGTTCATCTCACAGACTTATAACTTAGACTTCAGGAAGCAGATTACGAACACTCTTTTCGTGGATTCCGGAAAGTGATACTTGGGAGCCCATAGGGGCCCATGCTGCAAAAGGAAATATCCTCACATGAAAATTAGAGGGAAGCTTTCTGAGAGATTGCTTTCTGATGTGTGACTTCATCACACAGAGTTCCAACCTTCCCTGCTTGGAACAGTTTGCTAACACTGTTGTCGTGGATTCTGCAAAGTTATATTGGGATCTCACTGAGGGCTATGGTGAAAAAGGAAATATACTCACAAAACAACAAAAGAGAAGCTTTCTGAGAAACTGCATTGCCATGTGTGAATGCAACTCACAGAGTTACACATTTGTCTTCAGTGATCAGTTTGCTAACACAGTTTTCTGGAAATCTGCAATTACATACTTCATAGCTCAATGAACCCTACGGTGACAAAGGAAATATCCACAGATGAAAACTAGAAAGAAGCTTTCTTAGAAACTTCTTGGTAATGAGTGAATTCGTCTCACAGAGATACACTTATGTTTCGTGGAGCAGTCCTTTAACACTGTCTTCCAGGAACCTGTGAAGGGTTTCCTTGGATCGCATGGAGGCCTACACTGATAAAGGAAATTTCATCCGTGAAAAATGGGAAAGAAGGTTTCTGATTAGCTACTTTCTGATCTGTGAGTTCATCTCACAGACTTATAAATTAGACTTCATTAAGCAGTTTGTGAACACTCTTTTCGTGGATTCTGGAAAGTGATATATGGGATTCCACAGGGGCCCATGTTGAAAAAGGAAATATGCTCACATAATAACTAGAGAGAAGCTTTCTGAGAGATTGCTTTCTGATGTGTGACTTCATCACACAGAGTTCCACCCTTCCCTTCTTGGAACAGTTTGCTAACACTGTTGTCGTTGATTCTGCAGAGGTATATTTGGGAGCTCATAGAGGGCTATGGTGAAAAAGGAAATATCCTCACATCATAACTAAAAAGAAGCTTTCTGAGAAACTGCGTTGCCATGAGTGAATGCAACTCACAGAATTACAAGTTTGTCTTCAGTGATCAGTTTGTTAACACAGTTTTCTGTAAATCTGCAATCAGATACATCATAGCGCAATGAACCTTACGGTGACAAAGGAAATATCCACAGATGAAAACTAGAAAGAAACTTTCTTAGAAACTTCTTGGTGATGGGTGAATTCATCTTCCAGATTTACACTTATGTTTCGTGGAACAGTCCATTAACACTGTCTTTGACGAACCTCAGAAGGGATTCCTTAGATCGTATTGAGGAATATGCTGATAAAGGAAATTTCACCCCTTCAAAACCTGAAAGAAGCTTTCTGAGAAACTTCTTTCTGATCTGCGAGTTCATCTCACAGACTTATAACTTAGACTTCAGGAAGCAGATTACAAACACTCTTTTCGTGGATTCTGGAAAGTGATACTTGGGAGCCCATAGGGGCCCATGCTGCAAACGGAAATATCCTCACATGAAAATTAGAGAGAAGCTTTCTGAGAGATTGCTTTCTGATGTTTGACTTCATCACACAGAGTTCAACCCTTCCCTGCTTGGAACAGTTTGCTAACACTGTTGTCCTGGATTCTGCAAAGTTATATTGGGATCTCATTGAGGTCTATGGTGAAAAAGGAAATATACTCACAAAACAACAAAAGAGAAGCTTTCTGAGAAACTGCATTGCCATGTGTGAATGCACCTCACAGAGTTACACATTTCTCTTCAGTGATCAGTTTGCTAGCACAGTTTTCTGGAAATCTGCAATTACATACTTCATAGCTCAATGAACCCTACGGTGACAAAGGAAATATCCACAGATGAAAACTAGAAAGAAGCTTTCTTAGAAACTTCTTGGTAATGAGTGAATTCATCTCACAGAGATACACCTATGTTTCGTGGAGCAGTCCTTTAACACTGTCTTTCAGGAACCTGTGAAGGGTTTCCTTGGATCGCATGGAGGCCTATGCTGATAAAGGAAATTTCATCCGTGAAAAATGGGAAAGAAGCTTTCTGATTAGCTATTTCTGATCTGTGAGTTCATCTCACAGACTTATAAATTAGACTTCATTAAGCAGTTTGTGAACACTCTTTTCGTGGATTCTGGAAAGTGATATATGGGCTCCCATAGGGGCCCATGTTGAAAAAGGAAATATGCTCACATGATAACTAGAGAGAAGCTTTCTGAGAGATTGCTTTCTGATGTGTGACTTCATCACACAGAGTTCCACCCTTCCCTTCTTGGAACAGTTTGCTAACACTGTTGTCGTTGATTCTGCAGAGGTATATTTGGGAGCTCATAGAGGGCAATGGTGAAAAAGGAAATATCCACACATCATAACTAAAAAGAAGCTTTCTGAGAAACTGCGTTGCCATGAGTGAATGCAACTCACAGAATTACAAGTTTGTCTTCAGTGATCAGTTTGTTAACACAGTTTTCTGTAAATCTGCAATCAGATACATCATAGCGCAATGAACCTTACGGTGACAAAGGAAATATCCACAGATGAAAACTAGAAAGAAACTTTCTTAGAAACTTCTTGGTGATGGGTGAATTCATCTTCCAGATTTACACTTATGTTTCGTGGAACAGTCCATTAACACTGTCTTTGACGAACCTCAGAAGGGATTCCTTAGATCGTATTGAGGAATAGGCTGATAAAGGAAATTTCACCCCTTCAATACGTGAAAGAAGCTTTCTGAGAAACTTCTGTCTGATCTGTGAGTTCATCTCACAGACTTATAACTTAGACTTCAGGAAGCAGTTTGCGAACACTCTTTTCGTGGAATCTGGAAAGTGATATTTGGGAGCCCATAGAGGCCCATGGTGAAAAAGGAAGTATCCTCACATAATAACTAGAGAGAAGCTTTCTGAGAGATTGCTTTCTGATGTGTGACTTCATCACACAGAATTCCACACTTCCCTTCTTGGAGCAGTTTGCTAACACTGTTGTCTTGGATTCTGCAGAGGTATATTTGGGAGCTCATTGAGGGCTATGTTGAAAAAGGAAGTATCCTCACATAATAACTAAAGAGAAGCTTTCTGAAAAACTGCGTTGCCATGTGTGAATGCAACTCTCAGAGTTATACTTTGCTCTTCAGTGATCAGTTTGATAACACAGTTTTCTGGAAATATGCAATTAGATACTTCATAGGGCAATGAACCTTACCGTGACAAAGGAAATATCCATGGATGAAAACTAGAAACAAGTTTCTTAGAAACTTCTTAGTGATGTGTGAATTCATCTCACAAAGTTACACTTATGTTTCATGGAGCAGTCAATTAACACTGTCTTTGAGGAACCTGAGAAGGGCTTCCTTTGATCGCTTTGAGGCCTACACTGATAAAGGACATTTCATCCGTTCAAAACATGAAAGAAGCTTTCTGAGAAACTTCTTTCTGATCTGTGAGTTCATCTCACTCACTTATTACTTAGACTTCAGGAAGCAGTTTGCTAACACTCTTTTCGTGGATACTGGAAAGTGATATTTGGGAGCCCTTAGGGGCCCATGGTGAAAAAGGAAATATCCTCACATATTAACTAGAGAGAAACTTTCTGAGAGATTGCTTTCTGATGTGTGACTTCATCACACAGAGTTCCACCGCTCCCTTCTTGGAACAGATTGCCAACACTGTTGTCGTGGATTCTGCAAAGGAATATATGGGAGCTCTTTGAGGGCTATGATGAAAAAGGAAATATCCTCACATAATAACTAAAGAGAAGCTTTCTGAGAAACTGCATTGCCATGAGTGAATGCAACTCACAGAGTTACACGTTTCTCTTCAGTGATCAGTTTGCTAACTAAGTTTTCTGGAAATCTGCAATGGGATACCTATTAGCGCAATGAAGTTTATGGTGACAAAGGAAATATCCTCAGATGAAAACTACAAAGAAGCTTTCTTGGAAACTTCTTGGTGATGTGTGAATTCATCTCACAGAGTTACACTTATGTTTCGTGGAGCAGTCCATTAACACTGTCTTTGAGGAACCTGAGAAGGGCTTCTTTGGATCGCATTGAGGCCTACGCTGATAGAGGACATTTCATCCGTTCAAAACGTGAAAGAAGCTTTCTGAGAATCTTCCTTCTGATCTGTGAGTTCATCTCACAGACTTATAACTTAGACTTCAGGAAGCAGTTTACGAACACTTTTCATGGATTCTGGAAAACGATACTTGGGAGCCCATAGGGGCCCATGCTGCAAAAAGAAATATCCTCACATAATCACTAGAGAGAAGCCTTCTGAGAGATTGCTTTCTGATGTGTGACTTCATCACACATAGTTCCACCCTTATCTTCTTGGAACAGTTTGCTAACACTGTTGTCGTGTATTCTGCTGAGGTATATTTGGGAGCTCATTGAGATATATGGTGAAAACGGATATATCCTCAGATCAAAACTGGAAAGAAGCCTTCTGAGAAACTGCATTGCCGTGAGTGAACGCAACGCACAGAGTTACACCTTTCTCTTCATTGATCAGTCTGCTAACTAAGTTTTCTGCAAATCTGCAATGAGATAACTCTTATCGCAATGAAGCTTACGGTGACAAAGCAAATATCCTCAACTGAAAAATAGACAGAAGCTTTCTTAGAAACTTCTTGGTGATCTCTGAATTCATCTGACAAAGTTACACTTATGTTTCGTGGAGCAGTCCATTAACACTGTCTTTGAAGAACCTGAGAAGGGCTTCTTGGATCGCATTGAGGCCTACGCTGATAAAGGAAATTACATCCATTCAAAACGTGAAAGAAATTTTCTGAGAAACTTCTTTCTGATCTCTGAGTTCATCTCACAGACTTATAACTTAGACTTCAGGAAGCAGTTTGGTAACAGTCTTTTCGTGGAATCTGGAAAGTGATATTTGGGAGCCCATAGGGGTCCATGTTGAAAAACGAAATATCCTCACATAATAACGAGAGAAAGGCTTTCTGAGAGATTGCTTACTGATGTGTGACTTCATCACACAGAGTTCCACCCTTCCCTTCTTGGAACAGTTTGCTAACACTGTTGTAGAGGATTCTGCAAAGGTATATTTGGGAGCTCATTGAGGGTTATGGTGAAAAAGGAAATATCCTCATATAATAACTAAAGAGAAGCTTTCTGAGAAACTGCATTGCCATGTGTGAATGCACCTCACAGAGTTACACGTTTCTCTTCAGTGATCAGTCTGTAAACACAGTTTTCTGGTAATCTGCAAATAGATACTTCATAGTGCAATGAAGCTTACGGTGACAAAGGAAATATCCACCGATTAAAACAAGAAAGAAGCTTTCTTAGAAACTTCTTGGTGATGTGTGAATTCATCTCACAGAGTTACACTTATGTTTGGTGGAGCAGTCCATTAACACTGTCTTTGATGAACCTGAGAAGGGCATTTTGGATCGCATTGAGGCCTACGCTGATGAAGGAAATTTCATCCGTTCAAAACGTGAAAGAAGCTTTCTGAGAAACTTCTCTCTGATTTGTGATTTCATCTCACAGACTTATAACTTAGACTTCAGGAAGCAGTTTGCTAACACTCTTTTCGTGAAATCTGGATAGTGATATTTGGGAGCCCACAGGGGCCCATGGTGAAAAAGGAAATATCCTCACATAATAACTAGAGAGAAGCGTTTTGAGAGATTGCTTTCTGAAGTGTAACTTCATCACACAGAGTGCCACCCTTCCCTTCTTGGAACAGTTTGCTAACACTGTTGTCGTGGATTCTGCAAAGGTATATTTGGGAGTTCATTGAGGGCTATGGTGAAAAAGGAAATGTCCTCACATAATAACTAAAGAGAAGCTTTCTGAGAAACTGCATTGCCATGTTTGAATGCACCTCACCGAGTTACACGTTTCTCTTCAGTGATCAGTCTGTTAACACAGTTTTCTGGTATTCTGCAAATAGATACTTCATAGTGCAATGAACCTTACGGTGATAAAGGAAATATCCACAGATAAAAATTAGAAAGAAGCTTTCTTTGAAACTTCTTGGTGATGTGTGAATTCATCTCACAAAGTTACACTTATGTTTCGTGGAGCAGTCCATTAACACTGTCTTTGAGGAACCTGAGAAGGGTTTCCTTAGATCGCATTGAGGGCTACGCTGATGAAGCAAATTTCATCCGTTCAAAACGTGAAAGAAGCTTTCTGAGAAACTTTTTTCTGATCTGTGAGTTCATCTCACAGACTTATAACTTAGACTTCAGGAAGCAGTTTGCTAACACTCTTTTCTTGGAATCTGGAAAGTGATATTTGGGAGACCATAGGGGCCCATGGTGAAAAAGGAAATATCCTCACATAATAACAAGAGAGAAGCTTTCTGAGAGTTTGCTTTCTGAAGTGTGACTCCGTCACACAGAGGTCCACCCTTCCCTTCTTGGAACAGTTTGCTAACAGTGTTGTCGTGGATTCTGCAAAGGTATATTTGGGAGCTCATTGAGGGCTATGGTGAAAAAGGAAACATTCAAACATAATAACTAAAGAGAAGGTTTCGGAGAAACTGCATTGCCATGTGTGAATGCAACTCACAGAGTTACACTTTTCTCTACAGTGATCAGTTTTTTAACACAGTTTTCAGGAAATCTGCAATTAGATACTTCATAGCGCAATGAACCTTATGGTGAGAAAGGAAATATCCAGAGATAAAACAAGAAAGAATCATTCGTAGAAACTTCTTGGTGATGTGGGAATTCATCTCACAGAGTTACACTTATGTTTCGTGGAGCAGTCCATTAACACTGTCTTTGAGGAACCTTAGAAGGGCTTCCTTGGATCGCATTGAGGCCTACGCTGATGAAGGAAATTTCATCCGTTCAACACGTGAAAGAAGCTTTCTGAGAAACTTCTTTTTGATCTGTGAGTTCATCTCACAGACTTATAACTTAGACTTCAGGAAGCAGCTTGCTAACATTCTTTTCTTGGAATCTGGAAAGTGATATTTGGGAGCCCCAAAGGGCCCATGGTGAAAAAGGAAATATCCTCACATAATAACTAGAGAGAAGCTTTCTGAGAGATTGCTTTCTGAAGTGTGACTTCATCGCACAGAGTTCCACTCTTCCCTTCTTGGAACAGTTTGCTAACACTGTTGTCGTGGATTCTGCAAAGGTATATTTGGGAGCTCATTGAGGGCTATGGTGAAAAAGGAAATGTCCTCACATTATAACTAAAGAGAAGCTTTCTGAGAAACTGCACTGCCATGTGTGTATGCACCTCACAGAGTTACACGTTTCTCTTCAATGATCAGTCTGTTAACACAGTTTGCTGGTAATCTGCAAATAGATACTTCATAGTGCAATGAACCTTACGGTGACAATGGAAATATCCACAGATAAAAATTAGAAAGAAGCTTTCTTAGAAACTTCTTGGTGATGTGTGAATTCATCTCACAGAGTTACACTTATGTTTCGTGGAGCAGTCCATTAACACTGTTTTGAGGAACCTCAGAAGGGCTTCCTTGGATCGCATTGAGGCCTACGCTGATGAAGGAAATTTCATCCGTTCAAAACGTGAAAGAAGCTTTCTGAGAAACTTCTTTCTGATCTCTGAGTTCATCTCACAGATTTATAACTTAGACTTCAGGAAGCAGTTTGCTAACACTCTTTTCGTGGAATCTGGAAAGTGATATTTGGGAGCCCATAGGGGCCCATGGTGAAAAACGAAATATCCTCAGATAAAAACTAGAGAGAAGCTTTCTGAGAGATTGCTTTCTGATGTGTGACTTCATCACACAGAGTTCCACCCTTCCCTTCTTGGAACAGTTTGCTAACACTGTTGTCGTGGATTCTGCAAAGGTATATTTGGGAGCTCATTGAGTGCTATGGTGAAAAAGGAAACATCCCCACATAATAACTAAAGAGAAGCTTTCTGAGAAACTGCATTGCCATGTGTGAATGCAACTCACAGAGTTACATTTTTCTCTTCAGTGATCAGTCTGTTAACACAGTTTTCTGGAAATCTGCAATTAGATACTACATAGCGCAATGAACCCTACGGTGAGAAAGGTAATATCCACAGATAAAAACTAGAAAGAAGCTTTCTTAAAAACTTCTTGGTGATGTGTGAATTCATCTCACAGAGTTACACTTATGTTTCGTGAAGCAGTCCATTAACACTGTCTCTGAGGAAACTGAGAAGGGCTTCCTTGGATCGCATTGAGGCCTACGCTGATGAAGGAAATTTCATCCGTTCAAAACGTGAAAGAATCTTTCTGAGAAACTTCTTTCTGATCTGTGAGTTCGTCTCACAGACTTATAACTTAGACTTCAGGAAGCATTTTGCTAACATTCTTTTCGTGGATTCTGGAAAGTGATATTTGGGAGACTATTGGGGCCCATGGTGAAAAAGGAAATATCCTCAGATAATTAATAGACAGAAGCTTTCTGAGAGATTGCTTTCTGATGTGTGACTTCATCTCACAGAGTTACACCAGTGTTTTTGGAGTCGTTTCAAAGGACTGTTTCCGTGGATTCCGAGAAGTGATATTTCAGATGGCGTGGAAGAATAGAAAGAGAAAAGACATATCCTCCAAGAAAAAGCGGAGTCAAGCTTTCTGAGAAACTGCTTTGTGATATGTGAATTCATTTCACAGTGTTACTTCACCCTTTCTCGGGAGAGTTTCCTAACACTCATTTTGAGGAATCTCTGATGTGATGTCTTGGATATCGTTGAATCGCATGGTGAATAAGGAACTATCCTCAGAGAAACCTGCAGAGAAGCCTTCTCAGAAACTTCTTTGTTGTGGGTGAATTCAGCCCACAGATGTCCATCACTGTTTTCACTGAGAAGCTTGCTAGCAGAGTTTTCCTTGAATCTGCAATAGGAAACACGGTGGCGCTCCGAGACCAAAAATAACCTCCTCTTACTAAAGTAAGAAGCTTTCTGAGTAACCGTTTTGTGATGTGTGAATTCAACTCACTAAGTTACAGCTGTATTTCGTGGGGCCGTGGCCTATCCCTATTTGTGTGGAATCTGAGAACAGATATTCCGGATCCCTTTGAAAACAATGGGGCCAATGGAAATATCTTCCAATAAAAATGAGAAAGAAGCTTTCTGAGAAACTTCTTTGTGATCTGTGAATTCATCTCACAGAGTTACAACTTAGGCCTCATGAAGCAGTTTGCTACCTCACTTTTCGTGGAATCTGCAAAGGGATATTTGGGAGTCCATTGGGGCCCATTGTGAAAAAGGAAATATCCTCAGATAATAACTAGAGAGAAGCTTTCTGAGAGATTGCTTTCTGATGAGTGACTTCATCACACAGAGTTCCACCCTTCCCTTCTTTTAACAGTTTGATAACACTGTTGTCGTGGATTCTGCAAAGGTATATTTGGGAACTCACTGAGGGCTATGGTGAAAAAGAAAACATCCAAACATAATAACTAAAGAGAAGGTTTCTGAGAAACTGCATTGCCATGTGTGAATGCAACTCACAGAGTTACACTTTTCTCTTCAGTGATCAGTTTGTTAACACAGATTTCTGGAAATCTGCAATTAGATACTTCATAGCGCAATGAACCTTACGGTGACAAAGGAAATATCCACAGATGAAACAAGAAAGAAGCTTTCTTAGAAACTTCTTGGTGATGTGTGAATTCATCTCACAGAGTTACACTTATGTTTCGTGGAGCAGTCCATTAACACTGTCTTTGAGGTACCTGAGAAGTGCTTCCGTGGATCGCATGGAGGCCTACGCTGATGAAGGAAATTTCCTCCGTTCAAAACGTGAAAGAAGCTTTCAGAGAAACTTCTTTCTGATCTGTGAGTTCATCTCACAGACTTATACCTTTGACTTCAGGAAGCAGTTTGCTAACACTCTTTTCGGGGAATCTGGAAAGTGATATTTGGGAGCCCATAGGGGCCCATGGTGAAAAAGGAAATATCCTCACATAATAACTAGAGAGAAGCTTTCTGAGAGATTGCTTTCTGAAGTGTGACTTCATCACACAGAGTTCCACCCTTCCCTTCTTGGAACAGTTTGCTAACACTGTTGTCGTGGATTCTGCAAAGGTATATTTGGGAGCTCATTGAAGGCTATGGTGAAAAAGGAAACATCCCCACATAATAACTAAAGAGAAGCTTTCTGAGAAACTGCATTGCCATGTGTGAATGCAACTCACAGAGTTACACTTTTCTCTTCAGTGATCAGTTTGTTAACACAGTTTTCTGGAAATCTGCAATTAGATACTTCATAGCGCGGTGAACCGTACGGTGACAAAGGAAATATCCACAGATGAAAACAGGAAAGAAGCTTTCTTTGAAACTTCTTGATGTTGTGTGAATTCATCTCACAGAGTTACACTTATGTTTCCTGGACCAGTCCATTAACACTGTCTTTGAGGAACCTGAGAAGGGCTTCCTTGGATCGCATTGAGGCCTACGCTGATGAAGGAAATTTCATCCGTTCAACACGTGAAAGAAGCTTTCTGAGAAACTTCTTTCTGATCTGTGACTTCATCTCACAGACTTATAACTTAGACTTCAGGAAGAAGTTTGACAACACTCTTTTCTTGGAATCTTGAAAGTGATATTTGGGAGCCCATAGGGGTCCATGGTGAAAATGGAAATATCCTCACATAATAACTAGAGAGAAGCTTTCTGAGGGATTGCTTTCTGAAGTGTGACTTCATCACACAGAGTTCCACCCTCCCCTTCTTGGAACAGTTTCCTAACACTGTTGTCGTGGATTCTGCAAAGGTATATTTGGGAGTTCATTGAGGGCGATGGTGAAAAAAGAAATGTCCTCACTTAATAACTAAAGAGAAGCTTTCTGAGAAACTGCATTGCCATGTGTGAATGCACCTCACAGAGTTACACGCTTCTCTTCAGTGATCAGTCTGTTAACACAGTTTTCTGGTAATCTGCAAATAAGTACTTCATAGTGCAATGAAACTTACGGTGATAAAGGAAATATCCACAGATCAAAATTAGAAAGAAGCTTTCTTTGAAACTTCTTGGTGATGTGTGAATTCATCTCACAAAGTTACACTTATGTTTCGTGGAGCAGTCCATTAACACTGTCTTTGAGGAACCTGAGAAGGGTTTCCTTAGATCGCATTGAGGGCTACGCTGATGAAGGAAATTTCATCCGTTCAAAACGTGAAAGAAGCTTTCTGAGAAACTTTTTTCTGATCTGTGAGTTCATCTCACAGACTTATAACTTAGACTTCAGGAAGCAGTTTGCTAACACTCTTTTCTTGGAATCTGGAAAGTGATATTTGGGAGACCATAGGGGCCCATGGTGAAAAAGGAAATATCCTCACATAATAACAAGAGAGAAGCTTTCTGAGAGTTTGCTTTCTGAAGTGTGACTCCATCACACAGAGGTCCACCCTTTCCTTCTTGGAACAGTTTGCTAACACTGTTGTCGTGGATTCTGCAAAGGTATATTTGGGAGCTCATTGAGGGCTATGGTGAAAAAGGAAACATTCAAACATAATAACTAAAGAGAAGGTTTCGGAGAAACTGCATTGCCATGTGTGAATGCAACTCACAGAGTTACACTTTTCTCTACAGTGATCAGTTTTTTAACACAGTTTTCAGGAAATCTGCAATTAGATACTTCATAGCGCAATGAACCTTATGGTGAGAAAGGAAATATCCAGAGATAAAACAAGAAAGAATCATTCGTAGAAACTTCTTGGTGATGTGGGAATTCATCTCACAGAGTTACACTTATGTTTCGTGGAGCAGTCCATTAACACTGTCTTTGAGGAACCTTAGAAGGGCTTCCTTGGATCGCATTGAGGCCTACGCTGATGAAGGAAATTTCATCCGTTCAAAACGTGAAAGAATCTTTCTGAGAAACTTCTTTCTGATCTGTGAGTTCGTCTCACAGACTTATAACTTAGACTTCAGGAAGCATTTTGCTAACATTCTTTTCGTGGATTCTGGAAAGTGATATTTGGGAGACTATTGGGGCCCATGGTGAAAAAGGAAATATCCTCAGATAATTAATAGACAGAAGCTTTCTGAGAGATTGCTTTCTGATGTGTGACTTCATCTCACAGAGTTACACCAGTGTTTTTGGAGTCGTTTCAAAGGACTGTTTCCGTGGATTCCGAGAAGTGATATTTCAGATGGCGTGGAAGAATAGAAAGAGAAAAGACATATCCTCCAAGAAAAAGCGGAGTCAAGCTTTCTGAGAAACTGCTTTGTGATATGTGAATTCATTTCACAGTGTTACTTCACCCTTTCTCGGGAGAGTTTCCTAACACTCATTTTGAGGAATCTCTGATGTGATGTCTTGGATATCGTTGAATCGCATGGTGAATAAGGAACTATCCTCAGAGAAACCTGCAGAGAAGCCTTCTCAGAAACTTCTTTGTTGTGGGTGAATTCAGCCCACAGATGTCCATCACTGTTTTCACTGAGAAGCTTGCTAGCAGAGTTTTCCTTGAATCTGCAATAGGAAACACGGTGGCGCTCCGAGACCAAAAATAACCTCCTCTTACTAAAGTAAGAAGCTTTCTGAGTAACCGTTTTGTGATGTGTGAATTCAACTCACTAAGTTACAGCTGTATTTCGTGGGGCCGTGGCCTATCCCTATTTGTGTGGAATCTGAGAACAGATATTCCGGATCCCTTTGAAAACAATGGGGCCAATGGAAATATCTTCCAATAAAAATGAGAAAGAAGCTTTCTGAGAAACTTCTTTGTGATCTGTGAATTCATCTCACAGAGTTACAACTTAGGCCTCATGAAGCAGTTTGCTACCTCACTTTTCGTGGAATCTGCAAAGGGATATTTGGGAGTCCATTGGGGCCCATTGTGAAAAAGGAAATATCCTCAGATAATAACTAGAGAGAAGCTTTCTGAGAGATTGCTTTCTGATGAGTGACTTCATCACACAGAGTTCCACCCTTCCCTTCTTTTAACAGTTTGATAACACTGTTGTCGTGGATTCTGCAAAGGTATATTTGGGAACTCACTGAGGGCTATGGTGAAAAAGAAAACATCCAAACATAATAACTAAAGAGAAGGTTTCTGAGAAACTGCATTGCCATGTGTGAATGCAACTCACAGAGTTACACTTTTCTCTTCAGTGATCAGTTTGTTAACACAGATTTCTGGAAATCTGCAATTAGATACTTCATAGCGCAATGAACCTTACGGTGACAAAGGAAATATCCACAGATGAAACAAGAAAGAAGCTTTCTTAGAAACTTCTTGGTGATGTGTGAATTCATCTCACAGAGTTACACTTATGTTTCGTGGAGCAGTCCATTAACACTGTCTTTGAGGTACCTGAGAAGTGCTTCCGTGGATCGCATGGAGGCCTACGCTGATGAAGGAAATTTCCTCCGTTCAAAACGTGAAAGAAGCTTTCAGAGAAACTTCTTTCTGATCTGTGAGTTCATCTCACAGACTTATACCTTTGACTTCAGGAAGCAGTTTGCTAACACTCTTTTCGGGGAATCTGGAAAGTGATATTTGGGAGCCCATAGGGGCCCATGGTGAAAAAGGAAATATCCTCACATAATAACTAGAGAGAAGCTTTCTGAGAGATTGCTTTCTGAAGTGTGACTTCATCACACAGAGTTCCACCCTTCCCTTCTTGGAACAGTTTGCTAACACTGTTGTCGTGGATTCTGCAAAGGTATATTTGGGAGCTCATTGAGGGCTATGGTGAAAAAGGAAACATCCCCACATAATAACTAAAGAGAAGCTTTCTGAGAAACTGCATTGCCATGTGTGAATGCAACTCACAGAGTTACACTTTTCTCTTCAGTGATCAGTTTGTTAACACAGTTTTCTGGAAATCTGCAATTAGATACTTCATAGCGCGGTGAACCGTACGGTGACAAAGGAAATATCCACAGATGAAAACAGGAAAGAAGCTTTCTTTGAAACTTCTTGATGTTGTGTGAATTCATCTCACAGAGTTACACTTATGTTTCCTGGACCAGTCCATTAACACTGTCTTTGAGGAACCTGAGAAGGGCTTCCTTGGATCGCATTGAGGCCTACGCTGATGAAGGAAATTTCATCCGTTCAACACGTGAAAGAAGCTTTCTGAGAAACTTCTTTCTGATCTGTGACTTCATCTCACAGACTTATAACTTAGACTTCAGGAAGAAGTTTGACAACACTCTTTTCTTGGAATCTTGAAAGTGATATTTGGGAGCCCATAGGGGCCCATGGTGAAAAAGGAAATATCCTCACATAATAACTAGAGAGAAGCTTTCTGAGAGATTGCTTTCTGAAGTGTGACTTCATCGCACAGAGTTCCACTCTTCCCTTCTTGGAACAGTTTGCTAACACTATTGTCGTGGATTCTGCAAAGGTATATTTGGGAGCTCATTGAGGGCTATGGTGAAAAAGGAAATGTCCTCACATAATAACTAAAGAGAAGCTTTCTGAGAAACTGCACTGCCATGTGTGAATGCACCTCACAGAGTTACACGTTTCTCTTCAATGATCAGTCTGTTAACACAGTTTGCTGGTAATCTGCAAATAGATACTTCATAGTGCAATGAACCTTACGGTGACAATGGAAATATCCACAGATAAAAATTAGAAAGAAGCTTTCTTAGAAACTTCTTGGTGATGTGTGAATTCATCTCACAGAGTTACACTTATGTTTCATGGAGCAGTCCATTAACACTGTTTTGAGGAACCTCAGAAGGGCTTCCTTTGATCGCATTGAGGCCTACGCTGATGAAGGAAATTTCATCCGTTCAAAACGTGAAAGAAGCTTTCTGAGAAACTTCTTTCTGATCTCTGAGTTCATCTCACAGATTTATAACTTAGACTTCAGGAAGCAGTTTGCTAACACTCTTTTCGTGGAATCTGGAAAGTGATATTTGGGAGCCCATAGGGGCCCATGGTGAAAAACGAAATATCCTCAGATAAAAACTAGAGAGAAGCTTTCTGAGAGATTGCTTTCTGATGTGTGACTTCATCACACAGAGTTCCACCCTTCCCTTCTTGGAACAGTTTGCTAACACTGTTGTCGTGGATTCTGCAAAGGTATATTTGGGAGCTCATTGAGTGCTATGGTGAAAAAGGAAACATCCCCACATAATAACTAAAGAGAAGCTTTCTGAGAAACTGCATGGCCATGTGTGAATGCAACTCACAGAGTTACACTTCTCTTTAGTTATTATGTGTGGATATTTCCTTTTTCACCATCGCCATCAATGAGCTCCGAAATATTCCTTTGCAGAATCCACGACAACAGTGTTAGGAAACTGTTCCAAGAAGAGAAGGGTGGAACTCTGTGTGATGAAGTCACACATCAGAAAGCAATCTCTCAGAAAGCTTCTCTCTAGTTATTATGTGAGGATATTTCCTTTTTCACAATGGGCCCCTATGGGCTCCCAAATATCACTTTCCAGATTCCACGAAAAGAGTGTTAGCAAACTGCTTCCTGAAGTCTAAGTTATAAGTCTGTGAGATGAACTCACAGATCAGAAAGAAGTTTCTCAGAAAACTTCTTTCACGTTTTGAACGGATGAAATTTCCTTCATCAGCGTAGGCCTCAATGCGATCCAAGGAAGCCCTTCTCAGGTTCCTCAAAACAGTGTTAATGGACTCCTCCACGAAACGTCAGTGTAACTTTGTGAGATGAAGTCACACATCACGAAGAAGTTTCTAAGAAATCCTCTTTCTAATTTTCATCTGTGGATATTTCCTTTATCACCGTAATGTTCATTGCACTATGAAGTATCTATTTGCAGATTACCAGAAAGCTGTGTTAACAGACTGATCACTGAGGAGAAACGTGTAACTCTGTGAGGTGCATTCACACATGGCAATGCAGTTTCTCAGAAAGCTTCTCTTTAGTTATTCTGTGAGGATATTTCCTTTTTCACCATAGCCCTCAATGAGATCCCAAATATACCTTTGCAGAATCCACGACAACAAGGTTAGCAAACTGTTCCAAGAAGGGAAGGGTGGAACTCTGTGTGATGAAGTCACACTTCAGAAAGCAATCTCTCAGAAAGCTTCTCTCTAGTTTTTATGTGAGGATATTTCTTTTTCACCATGGGCCCCTATGGGCTCCCAAATATCACTTTCCTGATTCCAAGAAAAGAGTTTTAGCCACCTGCGTCCTGAAGTCTAAGTTATAAGTCTGTGAGAAGAACTCACAGATCAGAAAGAATTTTCTCAGAAAGCTTCTTTCACGTTTTGAACAGATGAAATTTCCTTCATCAGCGTAGGCCTCAATGCGATACAAGGAAGCCCTTCTCAGGTTCATCAAAGACAGTGTTAAGGGACTGCTCCACGAAACATAAGTGTAACTCTGTGAGATGAATTCACACATCACCAAGAAGTTTCTAAGAAAGCTTCTTTCTTGTTTTCTTTCTTTTTTTTTTATTATACTTTAAGTTCTAGGGTACATGTGCATAACGTGCAGGTTTGTTACATATGTATACTTATGCCATGTTGGTGTGCTGCACCCATCAACTCGTCAGCACCCATCAATTCATCATTTATATCATGTATAACTCCCCAATGCAATCCCTCCCTCCTCCCCCCTCCCCCCTCCCCATGATAGGCCCCAGTGCGTGATGTTCCCCTTCCCGAGTCCAAGTGATCTCATTGTTCAGTTCCCACCTATGAGTGAGAACATGCGGTGTTTGGTTTTCTGTTCTTGTGATAGTTTGCTAAGAATGATGGTTTCCAGCTGCGTCCATGTCCCTACAAAGGAAGCAAACTCATCCTTTTTTATGGCTGCATAGTATTCCATGGTGCATATGTGCCACATTTTCTTAATCCAGTCTGTCACAGATGGACATTTGGGTTGATTCCAAGTCTTTGCTATTGTGAATAGTGCTGCAATAAACATACGTGTACATTTGTCTTTGTAGTAGAACAATTTATAATCCTTTGGGTATATACCCAGTAGTGGGATGGCTGGGTCATATGGTACATCTAGTTCTAGATCCTTGAGGAATTGCCATACTGTTTTCCATAATGGTTGAACTAGTTTACAATCCCACCAACAGTGTAAAAGTGTTCCTATTTCTCCACATCCTCTCCAACACCTGTTGTTTCCTGACTTCTTAATGATTGCCATTCTAACTGGTGTGAGATGGTATCTGATTGTGGTTTTGATTTGCATTTCTCTGATGGCGAGTGACGATGAGCATTTTTTCATGTGTCTGTTGGCTGTATTAATATCTTCTTTTGAGAAATGTCTGTTCATATCCTTTCCCCACTTTTGATGGGGTTGTTTGTTTTTTTCTCGTATATTTGTTTGAGTTCTTTGTCGATTCTGGATATTAGCCCTTTGTCAGATGAGTAGGTTGCAAAAATTTTCTCCCATTCTGTAGGTTGCCTGTTCACTCTGATGGTAGTTTCTTTTGCTGTGCAAAAGCTCTTTAGTTTAATTAGATCCCATTTGTCAATTTTTGCTTTTGCTGCCGTTGCTTTTGGTGTTTTAGACATGAAGTCCTTGCCCATGCCTATGTCCTGAATGGTACTACCTAGATTTTCTCCTAGGGTTTTTATGGTATTAGGTCTAACATTTAAGTCTCTAATCCATCTTGAATTAATCTTCGTATAAGGGGTAAGGAAAGAATCCATTTTCAGCTTTCTACTTATGGCTAGCCAATTTTCCCAGCACCATTTATTAAATAGGGAATCCTTTCCCCATTTCTTGTTTCTCTCAGGTTTGTCAAAGATCAGATGGCTGTAGATATGCGGTATTATTTCTGAGGACTCTGTTCTGTTCCATTGGTCTATATCTCTGTTTTGGTACCAGTACCATGCTGTTTTGGTGACTGTAGCCTTGTAGTATAGTTTGAAGTCAGGTAGCGTGACGCCTCTAGCTTTGTCCTTTTGACTTAGGATTGTCTTGGCAATGCGGGCTCTTTTTTGGTTCCATATGAACTTTAAAGCAGTTTTTTCCAATTCTGTGAAGAAACTCATTGGTAGCTTGATGGGGATGGCATTGAATCTATAAATAACCTTGGGGAGTATGGCCATTTTCACGATATTGATTCTTCCTATCCATGAGCATGGTATGTTCTTCCATTTGTTTGTGTCCTCTTTGATTTCACTGAGCAGTGGTTTGTAGTTCTCCTTGAAGAGGTCCTTGACATCCCTTGTAAGCTGGATTCCTAGGTATTTTATTCTCTTCGAAGCAATTGTGAATGGAAGTTCATTCCTGATTTGGCTCTCTGCTTGTCTGTTACTGGTGTATAAGAATGCTTGTGATTTTTGCACATTAATTTTGTATCCTGAGACTTTGCTGAAGTTGCATATCAGCTTAAGGAGATTTTGGGCTGAGACGATGGGGTTTTCTAAATATACAATCATGTCATCTGCAAACAGGGACATTTTGACTTCTTCTTTTCCTAACTGGATACCCTTGATTTCTTTCTCTTGCCTGATTGCCCTAGCCAGAACTTCCAACACTATGTTGAATAGGAGTGGTGAGAGAGGGCATCCCTGTCTTGTGCCAGTTTTCAAAGGGAATTTTTCCAGTTGTTGCCCATTCAGTATGATATTAGCTGTGGGTTTGTCATAAATAGCTCTTATTATTTTGAGGTACGTTCCATCAATACCGAATTTATTGAGCGTTTTTAGCATGAAGGGTTGTTGAATTTTGTCAAAAGCCTTTTCTGCATCTATTGAGACAATCATGTGGTTCTTGTCTTTGGTTCTGTTTATATGCTGGATTACGTTTATTGATTTGCGAATGTTGAACCAGCCTTGCATCCCAGGGATGAAGCCCACTTGATCATGGTGGATAAGCTTTATGATGTGCTGCTGAATCCGGTTTGCCAGTATTTTATTGAGAATTTTTGCATCAATGTTCATCAGGGATATTGGTCTAAAATTCTCTTTTTTTGTTGTGTCTCTGCCAGGCTTTGGTATCAGGTTGATGTTGGCCTCATAAAATGAGTTAGGGAGGATTCCCTCTTTTTCTATTGATTGGAATAGTTTCAGAAGGAATGGTACCAGCTCCTCCTTGTACCTCTGGTAGAATTCAGCTGTGAATCCATCTGGTCCTGGGTTTTTTTGGTGGGTAGGCTATTAATTTTTGCCTCAATTTCAGAGCCTGCTATTGCTCTATTCAGGGATTCAACTTCTTCCTGGTTTAGCCTTGGGAGAGTGTAAGTGTCCAGGTAATTATCCATTTCTTCTAGATTTTCTAGTTGATTTGCGTAGAGGCGTTTATAGTATTCTCTGATGGTAGTTTGTATTTCTGTGGGGTCAGTGGTGATATCCCCTTTATCATTTTTTATTGCATCTATTTGATTCCTCTCTCTTTTCTTCTTTATTAGCCTTGCTAGCGGTCTGTCAATTTTGTTGATCTTTTCAAAAAACCAACTCCTGGATTCATTGATTTTTTGGAGGGTTTTTTGTGTCTCTATCTCCTTCAGTTCGGCTCTGATCTTAGTTAGTTCTTGCCTTCTGGTAGCTTTTGAATGTGTTTGCTCTTGCCTCTCTAGTTCTTTTAATTGTGATGTTAGAGTGTCAATTTTAGATCTTTCCTGCTTTCTCTTGTGGGCATTTAGTGCTATACATTTCCCTCTACACACTGCTTTAAATGTGTCCCACAGATTCTGTTATGTTGTATCTTTGTTCTCATTGGTTTCAAAGAACATCTTTATTTCCGCTTTCATTTCGTTATGTACCCAGTAGTCATTCAGGAGCAGGTTGTTCAGTTTCCATGAAGTTGAGCGGTTTTGATTGAGTTTCTTAGTCCTGAGTTCTAGTTTGATTGCACTGTGGTCTGAGAGACAGTTTGTTATAATTTCGGTTCTTGTACATTTGCTGAGGAGTGCTTTACTTCCAATTATGTGGTCAATTTTGGAATAAGTGCGATGTGGTGCTGAGAAGAATGTATATTCTGTTGATTTGGGGTGGAGAGTTCTATAGATGTCTATTAGGTCCGCTTGGTGCAGAGATGAGTTCAATTCCTGGATATCCTTGTTAACTTTCTGTCTCGTTGATCTGTCTAATGTTGACAGTGGAGTGTTGAAGTCTCCCATTATTATTGTAAGGGAGTCTAAGTCTCTTTGTAAGTCTCTCAGGACTTGCTTTATCAATCTGGGTGCTCCTGTATTGGGTGCATATATATTTAGGAGAGATAGCTCTTCCTGTTGAATTGATCCCTTTACCATTATGTAATGGCCTTCTTTGTCTCTTTTGATCTTTGATGGTTTAAAGTCTGTTTTATTAGAGACAAGGATTGCAACCCCTGCTTTTTTTTTGTTCTCCATTTGCTTGGTAGATCTTCCTCCATCCCTTTATTTTGAGCCTATGTATGTCTCTGCATGTGAGATGGGTCTCCTGAATACAGCAGACTGATGGGTCTTGACTCTTGATCCAGTTTGCCAGTCTGTGTCTTTTAATTGGAGCATTTAGTCCTTTAACATTTAAGGTTAATATTGTTATGTGTGAACTTGATCCTGCCATTATGATATTAACTGGTAATTTTGCTCGTTAGTTGATGCAGTTTCTTCCTAGCCTCGATGGTCTTTACATTTTGTCATGTTTTTGCGATGGCTGGTACCAGTTGTTCCTTTCCATGTTTAGGGCTTCCTTCAGGGTCTCTTGTAAGGCAGGCCTGGTGGTGACAAAATCTCTAAGCATTTGCTTATCTGTAAAGGATTTTATTTCTCCTTCACTGATGAAACTTAGTTTGGCTGGATATGAAATTCTGGGTTCAAAATTCTTTTCTTTAAGAACGTTGAATATTGGCCCCCACTCTCTTCTGGCTTGTAGAGTTTCTGCCGAGAGATCTGCTGTTAGTCTGATGGGCTTCCCTTTGTGGGTAACCCGACCTTTCTCTCTGGCTGCCCTTAAGATTTTTTCCTTCATTTCAACTTTGGTGAATCTGGCAATGATGTGTCTTGGAGTTGCTCTTCTGGAGGAGTATCTTTGTGGCGTTCTCTGTATTTCCTGAATTTGAATGTTGGCCTGCCCTACTAGGTTGGGGAAGTTCTCCTGGATGATTTCCTGAAGAGTGTTTTCCAACTTGGTTCCATTTTCCCCCTCACTTTCAGGCACCCCAATCAGACGTAGATTTGGTCTTTTTACGTAATCCCATACTTCTTGCAGGCTTTGCTCATTTCTTTTTCTTCTTTTTTCTTTTGGTTTCTCTTCTCGCTTCATTTCATTCATTTGATCTTCAATCGCTGATACTCTTTCTTCCAGTTGATCGAGTCAGTTACTGAAGCTTGTGCATTTGTCACGTATTTCTCGTGTCATGGTTTTCATCTCTGTCATTTCGTTTATAATCTTCTCTGCATTAATTAGTCTAGCTGTCAATTCTTCCACTCTTTTTTCAAGATGTTTAGTTTCTTTGTGCTGGGTACGTAATTCCTCCTTTAGCTCTGATAAGTTTGATGGACTGAAGCCTTCTTCTCTCCTCTCGTCCAAGTCATTCTCTGACCAGCTTTGATCCGTTGCTGGCGATGGGCTGCGCTCCTTTGCAGGGGGAGATGTGCTCTAATTTTTTGAATTTCCAGCTTTTCTGCCCTGCTTCTTCCCCATCTTTGTGGTTTTATCTGTCTCTGGTCTTTGATGGTGGTGACGTACTGATGGGGTTTTGGTATAGGTGTCCTTCCTGTTTGATAGTTTTCCTTCTGACAGTCAGAAGGACTGTCTGTTGGTCTGTTGGAGATTGCTTGAGGTCCACTCCAGACCCTGTTTGCCTGGGTATCAGCAGCAGAGTTTGCCGAAGATAGAATATTGCTGAACAGCGAGTGTACCTGTCTGATTCTTCCTTTGGAAGTTTCCTCTCAGGGGTGTACTCCACCCTGTGAGGTGTGGGGTGTCAGACTGCCCCTAGTGGGGGATTTCTCCCAGCTAGGCTACTCAGGGGTCAGGGACACACCTGAGCAGGCAGTCTGTCCGTTCTCAGATCTCAACCTCCACGTTGGGAGATCCACGGCTCTCCCCAAAGCTGTCAGACAGAGTCGTTCGCGTCTGCACCGGCTCCCGCTACTTCCCCTGTTGGTCTTCAGCTGTGCGCTGTCCCCAGTGGTGGAGACTACAGAGGCAGGCAGGCTTCCTTGAGCTGCTGTGAGCTCCCCCCAGTTCGAGCTTCCCAGCGGCTTTGTTTACCTACTTAAGCCTCAGCAATGGCGGGCGCCCCTCCCCCAGCCTCGCTGCTGCCTTGCGGATAGATCGCGGCAGACTGCTGTGTTAGCAGTGAGGGAGGCTTCGTGGGCGTGAGACCCTCCCGGCCAGGTGTGGGATATATTCTCCTGGTGTGCCTGTATGCTTACAGCGCAGTATTGGGGTGGGAGTTACCCGATTTTCCAGGTGTTGTGTGTCTCAGTTCCCCTGGCTAGGAAAACGGATCCCCTTCCACCGTGCGCTTCCAGGTGAGGCGATGCCTCGTCCTGCTTCAGCTCTCGCTGCTCAGGCTGCAGCAGCTGACCAGCACCGATTGTCCGGCACTCCCTAATGAGATGTCCCCAGTACCTCAGTTGAAAACGCAGAAATTACCGGTCTTCTGTGTCGCTCGCGCTGGGAGTTGGAGACTGGAGCTGTTCCCTTTCTTGTTTTCATCTGCGGATATTTCCTTTGTCACCGTAATTTCATTGCGTTATGGAGCATCTAATTGCAGATTTCCAGAAAACTGTGTTAACAAACTGATCACTGAAGAGAAAAGTGTAACTCTGTGACTTGCATTCACACATGGCAATGCAGTTTCTCAGAAAGCTTCTCTTTAGTTATTATGTGAGGATATTTCCTTTTTCACCATAGCCCTCAATGAGCTCCCAAATATACCTCTGCAGAATATACGACAACAGTGTTAGCGAACTGTTGCAAGAAGGGAAGGGTGGAAGTCTGTGTGATGAAGTCACACATCAGAAAGCAATCTCTCAGAAAGATTCTCTGTAGTTATTATCTGAGGATATCAGTGGAAGCCTCAATGCAATCCAAAGAAGCCCTTCTCAGGTTCCTTAAAGACAGTGTTAATGGACTGCTCCACGAAACATAAGTGTAACTCTGTGAGATGAATTCACACATCACCAAGAATTTTCTACCAAAGCTTCTTTATAGTTTTCATGTGAGGATATTTCTTTTGACACAGCAAGCTTCGTTGTGCTATGAAATATCTAATTGCAGATTTCCGGAAAACTGTGTTTACAAACTGATCACTGAAGAGAAACATGTAACTCTGTGAGTTGCATTCCCAAATGGCAATGCAGTTTCTCAGAAACCTTCTCCTTAGTTATTATGTGAGGATATTTCCTTTTTCACCATAGCCCTCAATGAGCTCCCAAATATACATTTGCAGAATCCACGACAACAGTGTTAGGAAACTGTTCCAAGAAGGCACGGGTGGAACTCTGTGTGATGAAGTCACACATCAGAAAGCAATCTTTCAGACAGCTTCTCTCTAATTATTATGTGAGGATATTTCTTTTTCACCATGGGCCCCTATGGACTCCCAAATATCCCTTTCCAGAATGCACAAAAAGAGTGTTAGCAAACTGCTTCCTGAAGTCTAAGCTATAAGTCTGTGAGATGAACTCACAGATAAGAAGGAAGTTTCTCAGAAAGCTTCTTTCACGTTTTGAACGGATGAAATTTCCGTTATCAGCGTATGCCTCAATGTGATTCAAGGAAGCCCTTCTCAGGTTCCTCAAAGACAGTGTTAATGGACTGCTCCACGAAACATAAGTGTAACTCTATGAGACGAATTCACACATCACCAAGAAGTTTCTAAGAAAGCTTCATTCTTGTTTTCACCTGTGGATATTTCCTTTGTCACCGTAAGGTTCATTGCGCTATGAAGTATCTAATTGCAGAGTTCCAGAAAACTGTGTTAACAAACTGTTCTTGAAGAGAAACGTGTAATTCTGTGAGTTGCATTCACACATGTCAACTGCAGTTTCTCAGAACGCTTCTCTTCAGTTTTTATGTGAGGATATTTCCTGTTTCACCATAGCCCTCAATGAGCTCCCTAAATATACCTTTGAAGAATCCACGACAACAGTGTTAGCAAACTGTTTCAAGAAGGGAAGGTGGAACTCTGTGTGATGAAGTCACACATCAGAAAGCAATCTCTCAGAATGCTTCTCTCCAGTTATTATATGTGATATTTCCTTTTTCACCATGGGCCCCTATGGCCTCCCAAATAACACTTTCCAGAATCCAGGAAAAGAGTGTTCTCAAACTGCTTGCTGACGTCTAAGTTATCAATCTGTGAGATGAAATCACAGATCAGAAAGAAGTTTCTCAGAATGCTTCTTTTACGTTTTGAACTGATGATATCTCCTTTATCAGCGTAGACCTCAATGCTCTCCAAGGAAGCCCTTCTCAGGTTCCGGAAAGACAGTGTTAATAGACTACTCAACGAAACATAAGTGTAACTTTGTGAGATGAATTCACACATCAACAAGAAGTTTCTAAGAAAGCTTCTTTCTAGTTTTCATCTGAGGATATTGCATTTGTCACCGTAAGCTTCATGGCGATTAGAGGTATTCCATTGCAGATTTCCAGAAAACGTAGTTAGCAAACTGATCACTGAAGAGAAACGTGTAACTCTGTGAGTTGCATTCACACATGGCAATGCAGTTCTCCAGAAAGCTTCTCTTTATTTATTATGTTGAGGATATTTCCTGTTTCATCATAGCCCTCAATGAGCTCCTAAATATACCTCTGCAGAATCCACGAGAACAGTGTTAGCAAACTGTTCCAAGAAGGGAAAGGTGGAACTCTGTGTGATGAAGTCACACATCAGAAAGCAATCTCTCAGAATGCCTTCTCTCTAGTTATTATGTGAGGATATTTCCTTTTTCACCATGGGACCCTATGGCCTCCCAAATATCACTTTCCAGATTCCACGAAAAGAGTGTTACCAAACTACTTCCTGAAGTCCAAGTTATAAGCCTGTGAGATGAACTCACAGATCAGAAAGAAGTTTCTCAGAATGCTTCTTTCACGTTTTGAAAGGATGAAATTTCCTTTATCAGCCTAGGCCTCAATGCGATCCAAGGAAGCCCTTCTCAGGTTCCGCAAAGAAAGTGTTAATAGACTACTCAACGAAACATAAGTGTAACTTTGTGAGATGAATTCACACATCAACAAGACGTTTCTAGGAAAGCTTCTTTCTACTTTTCACCTGTGGATATTTCCTTTGTCACCGTAAGTTTCATTACGATATGAAGTATCTAATTTCAGATTTCCAGAAAACCGTGTTAACAAACAGATCACTGAAGAGAAACGTGTAACTCTGTGAGTTGCATTCACTCCTGGCAATGCAGTTTCTCAGAAGGCGTCTTTCCCGTTGTGATCTAAGGATAGTTCCTTTTTAACCGTAACCCTCAATGAGCTCCCGAATATAATTTTGCAGAATCCACCACAACAGTGTTAGCATACTGTTCCAAGAAGGGAAGGGTGGAACTCTGTGTGATGAAGTCACACATCAGAAAGCAATCTCTCAGAAAGCTTCTCTCTAGTTATTATGTGAGGATATTTCCTTTTCCACCATGGGCCCCTATGGGCTCCCAAATATCACTTTCCAGATTCCACGAAAAGAGTGTTAGCAAACTGCTTCCTGAAGTCTAAGTTATCAGTCTGTGAGATGAACTCACATATCAGAACGAAGTTTCTCTGAAAGCTTCTTTCACGTTTTGAACGGGTGAAATTTCCTTTATCAGTCTAGGCCTCAATGCGGTCCAAGGAAGGCCTTCTCAGTTTCCTCAAAGACAGTGCTAATGTGCTGCTCCATGAAACATAGGTGTAACTATGTGAGATGAATTCACACATCACCAAGTAGTTTCTAGGAAAGCTTCTTTCTAGTTTTCATCTGAGGATATTTCCTTTGTCACCGTAAGCTTCATTGCCCTAAGAGGTGTCCCATTGCAGATTTCCAGAAAACTTATTTAGTAAACTGATCACTGAAGAGGAACGTGTAACTCTGTGAGTTGCATTCACTCATGGAAATGCAATTTCTCGGAAAGCTTCTCTTTAGTTATCATGTGAGGATATTTCCTTTTTCACCGTAGAACTCAATGAGCTAGCAAATATTCCTTTGTAGAATCGACGACAACAGTGTTAGGAATCTGTTCCAAGAAGGGAAGGGTGGAACTCTGTGTGATGAACTCACACGTCATTAGGCAATCTCTCAGAAAGCTTCTCTCTAGTTATTATGTGAGGATATTTCCTTTTTCACCATAGTCCTCAATGAGCTCACAAATATTCCTTTGCAGAATCCAAGACAACAGTGTTAGCAAACTGTTAAAAGAAAGGATGGGTGGAACTCTGTGTGAGGAAATCACACATCAGAAAGCAATCTCTCAGAAAGCTTCTCTCTAGTTATTATGTGAGGATATTTCCTTTGTCCAAATGGGCCCCTACGGGCTCCAAAATATCACTTTCCAGAATCCACGAAAAGAGTGTTCGCAAACTGCTTCCTGAATTCTAAGTTATAATTCTGTGAGACGAACTCACAGATTAGAAAGAAGTTTCTCAGAAAGCTTCTTTCACGTTTTGAACGGATGAAATTTCCTTTATCAGCGTAGGCCTCAATGCGATCCAAGGAAGCCCTTCTCAGTTTCCTCAAAGACAGTGTTAATGGACTGCTCCACGAAACATAAGTGTAACTCTGTGAGATGAATTCACACATCACCAAGAAGTTTCTAAGTAATCTTCCCTCTAGTTTTCATCTGAGGATGTTACCTTTGTCACCATAAGCTTCATTGCGCTAAGAGTTATCCCATTGCAGATATCCAGAAAACTTAGTTAGCAAACTGATCACTAAAAAAAAACGTGTAACTCTGTGAGTTGCATTAACTCATGGCAACGCAGTTTCTCCGAAAGCTTCTCTTTAGTTGTTATCTGAGTATATTTCCTTTTTCACCATAAATCTCATGAGCTCCCCAATATTCCTTTGCAGAATCCACGACAACAGTGGTAGCAAACTGTTCCAAGAAGGGAAGGGTGGAAATCTGTGTGATGAAGACACACATCAGAAAGCAATCTCGCATAAGGCTTCTCTCTAGTTATTATGAGAGAATATTTCCTTTTTCACCCTGGGCCCCTATGGGGTCCCATATATCACTTTCCAGATTCCACGAAAAGAGTGTTAGCAAACTGCTTCCTGAAGTCTAAGTTATAAGTCTGTCAGATGAACTCACACATCAGAAAGAAGTTTCTCAGAAAGCTTCTTTCACGTTTGGAATGGATGAAATTTCCTTTATCAGCGTAGACCTCAATGCAATCCAAACAAGCCCTTCTCAGGTTCCTCAAAGACACTGTTCATGGACTGCTCCACGAAACATAAGTGTAATTTTGTGAGATGAATTCACACATCACCAAGAAGTTTCTAACAAAGCCTCTTTCTAGTTTTCATCTGAGGATATTTCCTTTGCCACCGTAAGCTTCATTGCGGTAAGAGATATCCCATTGCAGATTTCCAGAAAACTTAGTTAGCAAACTGATCACTGAACAGAAACGTGTAACTCTGTGTGTTGCTTTCACTCATGGCAATGCAGTTTCTCAGAAGGCTTCTTTCCAATTTTGATCTGAGGATATTTTCTTTTTCACCATAGCCCTCAATGAGCTCCCACAAATACCTCTGCAGTATCCACGACAACAGTGATAGCAAACTGTTCCAAGAAGCAAGGGTGGAACTCTGTGTGATGAAGTCACACATCAGAGAGTAATCTCTCAGAAAGCTTCTCTCTAGGCATTATGTGAGATTATTTCCTTTTTCACCATGGGCCCCTATGGGCTCCCAAATAACACTTACCAGAATCCATGAAAAGAGTGTTAGCAAACTGCTCGCTGAAGTCTAAGTTATAAGTCTGTGAGATGAACTCACATATCAGAAAGAAGATTCTCAGAAAGATTCTTTTACGTTTTGAAAGGATGAAATTTACTTTATCAGCATAGGCCTCAATGCGATCCAAGGAGTCCCTTCTCAGGTTGCTGAAAGACAGTGTTAATGGACTGCTCCACGAAACATAAGTGTATCTCTGTGAGATGAATTCACACATCACCAAGAAGTTTCTACGAAAGCTTCTTTCTAGTTTTCATCTGTGGATATTTCCTTTGTCACCGTAAGGTTCTTTGCGCTATGAAGTATCTAATTGCAGATTTCCAGAAAACTGTTACCAAACTGACCACTGAAGAGAAACGTGAAACTCTGTGAGTTGCATTCACACATGGCAACGTAGTTTCTCAGAAAGCTTCTCTTTAGTTATTATGTGACGATATTTCCTTTTTCACCATATCTCTCAATGAGCTCCCAAATATTCCTTTGCAGAATCCACGACAACAGTGGTAGCAAACTGTTCCAAGAAGGGAAGGGAGGAACTCTGTGTGATGAAGTCACACATCAGAAAGCAGTCTCTCAGAAAGCTTCTCTCTAGTTATTATGAGAGGATATTTCCTTTTTCACCTTGGGCCCCTATGGGCTCCCAAACATAACTTTCCAGATTCCACGAAAAGAGTGTTAGCAAACTACTTCCTGAAGTCTATGTTATAAGTCTATGAGATAAACTCACATATCAGAAAGACGGTTCTGAGAAAGCTTCTTTCACGTTTTGAACGGATGAAATTTCCTTTATCAGCGTAGACCTCAATGCGATCAAAAGAAGCCCTTCTCAGGTTCCTCAAAGACAGTGTTAATGGACTGCTCCACGAAACATAAGTGTAAATTTGTGAGATGAATTCACACATCAACAAGAATTTTCTACGAAAGCTTCTTTGTACTCTTCATCTGAGGATACTTCCGTTGTCACCGTAAGCTTCATTGCGATAAGAGGTATCCCATTGCAGATTTCCAGAAAACTTAGTTAACAAAATGGTCACTGAAGAGAAACGTGTAACTCTGTGAGTTGCATTCACTCATGGCAATGCAGTTTCTCAGAAGGCTTCTTTCCAGTTTTGATCGGAGGATATTTCCTTTTACACCATAGCCCTCAATGAGCTCCCAAATATACCTCTGCAGAATAAACAACAACAGTGTTAGCCAACTGTTCCAAGGAGGGAAGTGTGGACCTCTGTGTGATGAAGTCACACATCAGAAAGCAATCTCTCAGAAGGCTTCTCTCTAGTTATTATGTGAGGATATTTCCTTTTTCTCCATGGACCCAATGAGCTCCCAAATATCACTTTCCAGATTCCACGAAAAGAGTGTTAGCAAACTGCTTCCTGAAGTCTAAGTTATTATTCAGTGAGATGAACTCACAGATCAGAAAGAAGTTTCTTAGAAAGATTCTTTCACGTTTGAAATGGATGAAATTCCTTTATCAGCGTAGGCCTCAATGCGATCCAAGGAAGCCCTTCTCAGTTTCTTCAAAGACAGTGTTAATGGACTGCTGCACGAAACATAAGTGTAACTCTGGAAGATGAATTCACACATCACCAAGAAGTTTCTAAGAAACCTTTTTCTAGTTTTCATCTGTGGATATTTCCTTTGTCACCATAATGTTCATTGCGCTATGAAGAATCTAATTGCAGATTTCCAGAAAACTGTGTTAACAAACTGGTCACTGAGGAGAAACGTGTAAATCTGTGAGTTGCATTCACACATGGCAACGAAGTTTCTCAGAAAACTTCTCTTTAGTTATTATGTGAGGATATTTCCTTTTTCATCATAGCCCTCAATGAGCTCCCAAATATACCTCTGCAGAATACACGACAACAGGGTTAGCAAACTGTTCCAAGAAGGGAAGGGTGGAACTCTGTGTGATGAAGTCACACATCAGAGAGTAATCTCTCAGAAAGCTTCTCTCTAGTTATTATGTGAGGATATTTCCTTTTTCACCATGGGCCCCTATGGGCTCCCAATAATCACTTTCCAGATTCCATGAAAAAAGTTTTAGCAAACTGTTTCCTGAAGTCTAAGTTATAAATCTTTGAGATGAACTCACAGATCAGAACGAAGTTTCTCAGAAAGATTCTTTCACGTTTTGAACGGATGAAACTTCCTTTATCAGCGTAGTCCTCAATGCGATCCAAAGAAGCCCTTCTCAGGTTCCTCAAAGACAGTGTTAATGGACTACACCACGAAATATAAGTGTAAATCTGTGAGATGAATTCACACATCACCAGGAAGTTTCTAAGGAAGATTCTTTCGAGTTTTCATCTGTGGATATTTCCTTTGTCACCGTAAGGTTCATTGCGCTAAGAAGTATCTAATTGCAGATTTCCAGAAAACTGTGTTAAAAAACTGATCACTGAAGAGAAACATGTAATTCTTTGAGTTGCATTCACAAATGGAAACGAAGTTTCTCAGAAAGCTTCTCTTTAGTTATTATGTGAGGATATTTCCTTTTTCACCTTAGCCCTCTACGAGCTCCCAAGTATACCTCTGCAGAATCCATGACAACAGTGTTAGCAAACTGTTCCAAGAAGGGAAGGGTGGAACTCTTTGTGATGAAGTCACACATCAGAAAGCAATCTCTCAGAAAGATTCTCTCTAGGTATTATGTGAGGATATTTCCTTTTTCACCATGGGCCCCTAAGGGCTCCCAAATATCATTTTCCAGATTCCACTAAAAGAGTGTTCGCAAACTGCTTCCTGAAGTCTAAGTTATAAGTCTGTGAGATGAACTCTCAGATCAGAAAGAAGTTTCCCACAAAGCTTCTTTCACGTTTTCAACGGCTGAAATTTCCTTTATCAGCGTAGGCCTCAATGCTATCCAAAGAAGCCCTTCTCAGGTTCCTCAAAGACAGTGTTAATGGCCTGCTCCACGAAACATAAGTTCAACTGTGTTAGATATATTCACACATCAACAAGAAGTTTCTAGGAAAGCTTCTTTCTAGTTTTCATCTGAGAATATTTCCTTTGTCACCGTAAGGTTCATTTCGATAAGAGTTATCCCATTGCAGATTTCCAGAAAACTTAGTTAGCAAACTGATCACTGAAAAGAAACGTGTAACTCTGTGAGTTGCATTCACTCATGGAAATGCAATTTCTCAGAAGGCTTCTTTCCAGTTCTGATCTGAGGATATTTCCTTTTTCACCATAGCCCTCAATGAGCTCCCAAATATACCTCTGCAAAATCCACGAGAACAGTGTTAGAAAACTGTTCCAAGAAGGGAAGGGTGGAACTCTGTGTGATGAAGTCACACATCAGAAAGCAATCTCTCAGAAGGCTTCTCTCTAGTTATTATGTCAGGATATTTCCTTTCTCAACATGGGCCCCTATGATCTCCCAAATATCACTTTCCAGATTCCACGAAAAGTGTTTTAGCAAACTGCTTCCTGAAGTCTAAGTTATAAGTCTGTGAGATGAACTCACATATCAGAAAGAAGTTTCTCAGAAACCTTCTTTCACGTTTTGAACGGATGAAATTTCCTTTATCAGCGTAGTCTTCAATGCGATCCAAAGAAGCCCTTCTCAGGTTCCTCAAAGACAGTGTTAATGGACTGCTCCACGAAACATAAATGTAACTCTGTGAGATTAAGTCACACATCACCAAGAAGTTTCTTCGAAAGCTTCTTTCTAGTTTTCATCTGAGGATATTTCCTTTGACATGGTAAGCTTCATTCTGCTAAGAAAAATAACGAGTCAGATTTCCAGAAAACTATGTTAGCAAACTGATCACTGAAGAGAAATGTGCAACCCTGTGGGTTGCATTCACTCATGGCAATGCAGTTTCTCAGAAGGCTTCTTTCCAGTATTGACCTGAGGATATTTCCTTTTTCACCATAGCCCTGAATGAGCTCCCAAATATGAGTTTGCAGAATCCACCGCAACAGTGTTAGAAAACTGTTCCAAGAAGGGAAGGGTGGAACTCTGTGTGATGAAGTCACACATCAGAAAGCAATCTCTCAGAAAGCTTCTCTCTAGTTATTATGTGAGGATATTTTCTTTTTCACAATGGGACCCTATTGGCTCCCAAATATCACTTTCCGGATTCCACGAAAAGAGTGTTAGCAAACTGCTTCCTGAAGTCTAAGTTATAAGTCTTTGAGATGAACTCGCAGATCAGAAAGAAGTTTCCCAGAAAGCTTCTTTCATGTTTGGAACCAATGAAATTTCCTTTATCAGAGTAGGCCTCAATGCGATCCAAAGAAGCCCTTCTCTGGTTCCTCAAAGAAAGTGTTAAAGGACTGCTCCACGAAACATAAGTGTAACTTGGTGAGATGAATTCACACATCACCAAGATGTTTCTAAGAAAGCTTCTTTCCAGTTGTAATCTGTGGATAATTCCTTTGTCACCGTAAGATTCATGGCGCTATGAAGAATCTGATTGCAGATTTCCTGAAAACTGTGTTAACAAACTGATGACTGAAGAGAAACGTGTAACTCTGTGAGTTGCATTCCCACATGGCAATGCAGTTTCTCAGAAAGCTTCTGTTTAGTTATTATGTGCGATATTTCCTTTTTCACCATAGCCCTCAATGAGCCCCCAAATATAACTTTGCAGAATCCACGACAACAGTTTTAGCAAACTGTTCCAAGAAGAGAAGGGTGGAACTCGGTGTGATGCAGTTACACATCAGAAAGCAATCTCTCAAAAAGCTTCTCTCTAGTTATTATGTGAGGATATTTCCTTTTTCACCATGGTTCCCTATGGGCTCCCAAATATCACTTTCCAGATTCCACAAAAAGAGTGTTCGCAAACTGCTTCCTGAAGTCTAAGTTATAAGTCTGTGAGATGAACTCACAGATCAGAAAGAAGTTTCTCAGAAAGCTTGTTTCACGTTTGGAACGGATGAAATTTTCTTTATCAGCGTAGGCCTCAATGCGATCCAAGGAAGCCCTTCTCAGGTTCCTCAAAGACGGTGTTAATGGACTGTTCCACCAAACATAATTGTAAATCTGGAAGATGAATTCACACATCACCAAGAAGTTTCTAAGAAAGCTTCTTTCCAGTTGTAATCTGTGGATAATTCCTTTGTCACCGTAAGGTACATTGCGCTATGAAGTATCTAATTGCAGATTTCCAGAAAACTGTGTTAACAAACTGATCACTGAAGAGAAACGTGTAACTCTGTGAGCTGCATTCACACATGGCAACGCAGTTACTCAGAAAGCATCTCTTTAGTTATTATGTGAGTATATTTCCTTTTTCACCGTAGCCCTCAATGAGCTCCGAAGTATACCTCTGCAGAACCCACGACAACAGTGTTAGCAAAGTGTTCCAAGAAGGGAAGGGTGGAACTCTGTGAGATGAAGTCACACATCAGAAAGCAATCTCTAGAAAGCTTCTCTCTGGTTATTATGTGAGGAGATTTCCTTTTTCACCATGGGCCCCTATGGGCTCCAAATATCACGTTCCAGATTCCACGAAAAGGTTGTTGGCAAACTGCTTCCTAAAGTCTAAGTTATAAGTCTGTGAGATGAACTCACAGATCAGAAAGAAATTTCTCAGAAAGCTTCTTTCACGTTTTGAAAGGATGAAAATTCCTTTATCAGCGTAGACCTCAATGCGATCCAAAGAAGCCCTTCTCGGGTTCCTCAAAGACAGGGTTAATGAACACTCCATGAAACATAAGTGCAACTTGTGAGATGAATTCACACATCACCAAGAAGTTTCCACGAAAGCTTCTTTCTAGTTTTCATCTGAGGATATTTCCTTTGTCACCGTAAGTTTCATTCTGCTAAGAAAAATAACGAGTCAGATTTCCAGAAAACTATGTTAGCAAACTGATCACTGAAGAGAAATGTGCAACCCTGTGGGTTGCATTCACTCATGGCAATGCAGTTTCTCAGAAGGCTTCTTTCCAGTATTGACCTGAGGATATTTCCTTTTTCACCATAGCCCTGAATGAGCTCCCAAATATACTTTGCAGAATCCACCGCAACAGTGTTAGAAAACTGTTCCAAGAAGGGAAGGGTGGAACTCTGTGTGATGAAGTCACACATCAGAAAGCAATCTCTCAGAAAGCTTCTCTCTAGTTATTATGTGAGGATATTTCTTTTTCACAATGGGACCCTATTGGCTCCCAAATATCACTTTCCGGATTCCACGAAAAGAGTGTTAGCAAACTGCTTCCTGAAGTCTAAGTTATAAGTCTTTGAGATGAACTCGCAGATCAGAAAGAAGTTTCCCAGAAAGCTTCTTTCATGTTTGGAACCAATGAAATTTTCTTTATCAGAGTAGGCCTCAATGCGATCCAAGAAGCCCTTCTCTGGTCCTCAAAGACAGTGTTAATGGACTGCTCCACGAAACATAAGTGTAACTCTGGTGAGATGAATTCACACATCACCAAGATGTTTCTAAGAAAGCTTCTTTCCAGTTGTAATCTGTGGATATTCCTTTGTCACCGTAAGGTTCATGGCGCTATGAAGATATCTGATTGCAGATTTCCATGAAAACTGTGTTAACAAACTGATGACTGAAGAGAAACGTGTAACTCTGTGAGTTGCATTCACACATGGCAATGCAGTTTCTCAGAAAGCTTCTCTTTAGTTATTATGTGCGATATTTCCTTTTTCACCATAGCCCTCAATGAGCTCCCCAAATATAACTTTGCAGAATCCACGACAACAGTTTTAGCAAACTGTTCCAAGAAGGGAAGGGTGGAACTCGGTGTGATGCAGTTACACATCAGAAAGCAATCTCTCAAAAGCTTCTCTCTAGTTATTATGTGAGGATATTTCCTTTTTCACCATGGTTCCCTAAGGGCTCCCAAATATCACTTTCCAGATTCCACAAAAAGAGTGTTCGCAAACTGCTTCCTGAAGTCTAAGTTATAAGTCTGTGAGATGAACTCACAGATCAGAAAGAAGTTTCTCAGAAAGCTTGTTTCACGTTTGGAACGGATGAGATTTTCTTTATCAGCGTAGGCCTCAATGCGATCCAAGGAAGCCCTTCTCAGGTTCCTCAAAGACGGTGTTAATGGACTGTTCCACCAAACATAATTGTAAATCTGGAAGATGAATTCACACATCACCAAGAAGTTTCTAAGAAAGCTTCTTTCTAATTTTCATCTGTGGATATTCCTTTGTCACTGTAAGGTACATTGCACTATGAAGTATCTAATTGCAGATTTCCAGAAAACTGTGTTAACAAACTGATCACTGAAGAGAAACGTGTAACTCTGTGAGCTGCATTCACACATGGCAACGCAGTTACTCAGAAAGCATCTCTTTAGTTATTATGTGAGTATATTTCCTTTTTCACCGATAGCCCTCAATGAGCTTCCGAAATATACCTCTGCAGAATCCACGACAACAGTGTTAGCAAAGCTGTTCCAAGAAGGGAAGGGTGGAACTCAGTGTGATGCAGTTACACATCAGAAAGCAATCTCTCAAAAAGCTTCTCTCTAGTTATTATGTGAGGATATTTCCGTTTTCACCATTGGCCCCTATGGGCTCCCAAATATCACTTTCCAGATTCCACGAAAAGAGTGTTCGCCAACTGCTTCCTGAAGTCTAAGGTATAAGTCTGTGAGATGAAGTCACAGATCAGAAAGAAGTTTCTCAGAAAGCTTGCTTTCACGTTTTGAACGGATGAAATTTCCTTTATCAGTGTAGGCCTCAATGCTATCCAAAGAAGCCCTTCTCAGGTTCCTCAAAGACAGTGTTAATGGACTGCTCCACTGAAACATAAGTGTAACTTGGTGAGATGAATTCACACATCACCAAGAAGTTTCTAAGAAAGCTTCTTTCCAGTTGTCATCTGTGGATATTCCTTTGTCACCGTAAGCTTCATGGCGATATGAAGTATCCTATTGCAGATTTCCAGAAAACTGTAGTTAGCAAACTGATCACTGAAGAGAAACGTGTAACTCTGTGAGTTGCATTCACACATGGCAATGCAGTTTCTCAGAAAGCTTCTCTTTAGTTATTATGTGAGGATATTTCCTTTTTCACCATAGCCCTCAATGAGCTCCGAAATATACCTCTGCAGAATCCACGACAACAGTGTTAGCAAACTGTTCCAAGAAGGGAAGGGTGGAACTCTGTGTGATGAAGTCACACATCAGAAAGCAATCTCTCAGAAAGCTTCTCTCTAGTTATTATGTGAGGATATTTCCTTTTTCACCATGGGACCCCTATGGGCTCCCAAATATCACTTTCCAGATTCCACGAAAAGAGTGTTAGCAAACTGCTTGCCTGAAGTCTAAGTTATAAGTCTGTGAGATGAACTCACAGATCAGAAAGAAGTTTCTCAGAATGCTTCTTTCACGTTTGAACGGATGAAATTTCCTTTATCAGCATAGGCCCAATGCTATCCAAAGAAGCCCTTCTCAGGTTCCTCAAAGACAGTGTTAATGGACTGCTACACGAAAAATAAGTGTAACTTTGTGAGATGAATTCACACATCAACAAGAAGTTTCTAAGAAAGTTTCTTTCTAGTTTTCATTTGAGGATATTTCCTTTGTCACCGTAAGGTTCATGTCGATAAGAGTTATCCCATTGCAGATTTCCAGAAACTTAGTTAGCAAACTGATCACTGAAGAGAAACGTGTAACTCTGTGAGTTGCATTCACTCATGGCAATGCAGTTTCTCAGAAGGCTTCTTTCCAGTTTTGATCTGAGGATATTTCCTTTTTCACCATAGCCCTCAATGAGCTCCCAAATATACCTCTGCAGAATCCACGACAACAGTGTTAGAAAACTGTTCCAAGAAGGGAAGGGTGGAACTCTGTGTGATGAAGTCACACATCAGAAAGCAATCTCTCAGAAAGCTTCTCTCTAGTTATTATGTGAGGATATTTCCTTTTCACCATGGGCCCCTATGGGCTCACAAATATCACTTTCCAGATTCCAAGAAAAGAGTGTTAGCAAACTGCTTACTGAAGTCTAAGTTATAATTCTGTGAGATGTACTCACAGATCAGAAAGAAGTTTCTCAGAAAACTTCTTTCACGTTTTGAACGGATGAAATTTCCTTTATCAGCGTAGTCTTCAATGCGATCCAAAGAAGTCCTTCTCAGGTTCCTCAAAGACAGTGTTAATGGACTGCTCCACGAAACATAAATGTAACTCTGTGAGATTAAGTCACACTAACCAAGAAGTTTCTTCGAAAGCTTCTTTCTAGTTTTCATCGGAGGATATTTCCTTTGACATGGTAAGCTTCATTCTGCTAAGAAAAATAACGAGTCAGATTTCCAGAAAACTATGTTAGCAAACTGATCACTGAAGAGAAATGTGCAACCCTGTGGGTTGCATTCACTCATGGCAATGCAGTTTCTCAGAAGGCTTCTTTCCAGTATTGACCTGAGGATATTTCCTTTTTCACCATAGCCCTGAATGAGCTCCCAAATATACTTTGCAGAATCCACCGCAACAGTGTTAGAAAACTGTTCCAAGAAGGGAAGGGTGGAACTCTGTGTGATGAAGTCACACATCAGAAAGCAATCTCTCAGAAAGCTTCTCTCTAGTTATTATGTGAGGATATTTTCTTTTTCACAATGGGACCCTATTGGCTCCCAAATATCACTTTCCGGATTCCACGAAAAGAGTGTTAGCAAACTGCTTCCTGAAGTCTAAGTTATAAGTCTTTGAGATGAACTCGCAGATCAGAAAGAAGTTTCCCAGAAAGCTTCTTTCATGTTTGGAACCAATGAAATTTTCTTTATCAGAGTAGGCCTCAATGCGATCCAAAGAAGCCCTTCTCTGGTCCCTCAAAGAAAGTGTTAAAGGACTGCTCCACGAAACATAAGTGTAACTTGGTGAGATGAATTCACACATCACCAAGATGTTTCTAAGAAAGCTTCTTTCCAGTTGTAATCTGTGGATAATTCCTTTGTCAACGTAAGGTTCATGGCGCTATGAAGAATCTGATTGCAGATTTCCTGAAAACTGTGTTAACAAACTGATGACTGAAGAGAAACGTGTAACTCTGTGAGTTGCATTCCCACATGGCAATGCAGTTTCTCAGAAAGCTTCTGTTTAGTTATTATGTGCGATATTTCCTTTTTCACCATAGCCCTCAATGAGCCCCCAAATATAACTTTGCAGAATCCACGACAACAGTTTTAGCAAACTGTTCCAAGAAGAGAAGGGTGGAACTCGGTGTGATGCAGTTACACATCAGAAAGCAATCTCTCAAAAAGCTTCTCTCTAGTTATTATGTGAGGATATTTCCTTTTTCACCATGGTTCCCTAAGGGCTCCCAAATATCACTTTCCAGATTCCACAAAAAGAGTGTTCGCAAACTGCTTCCTGAAGTCTAAGTTATAAGTCTGTGAGATGAACTCACAGATCAGAAAGAAGTTTCTCAGAAAGCTTGTTTCACGTTTGGAACGGATGAGATTTTCTTTATCAGCGTAGGCCTCAATGCGATCCAAGGAAGCCCTTCTCAGGTTCCTCAAAGACGGTGTTAATGGACTGTTCCACCAAACATAATTGTAAATCTGGAAGATGAATTCACACATCACCAAGAAGTTTCTAAGAAAGCTTCTTTCTAATTTTCATCTGTGGATAATTCCTTTGTCACTGTAAGGTACATTGCACTATGAAGTATCTAATTGCAGATTTCCAGAAAACTGTGTTAACAAACTGATCACTGAAGAGAAACGTGTAACTCTGTGAGCTGCATTCACACATGGCAACGCAGTTACTCAGAAAGCATCTCTTTAGTTATTATGTGAGTATATTTCCTTTTTCACCGTAGCCCTCAATGAGTTCCGAAATATACCTCTGCAGAACCCACGAAAACAGTGTTAGCAAAGTGTTCCAAGAAGGGAAGGGTGGAACTCTGTGTGATGAAGTCACACATCAGAAAGCAATCTCTCAGAAAGCTTCTCTCTAGTTATTATGTGAGGATATTTCCGTTTTCACCATGGGCCCCTATGGGCTCCCAAATATCACTCTCCAAATTCCACGAAAAGAGTGTTCACCAACTGCTTCCTGAAGTCTAAGGTATAAGTCTGTGAGATGAAGTCACAGATCCGAAAGAAGTTTCTCAGAAAGCTTGTTTCACGTTTTGAACGGATGAAATTTCCTTTATCAGTGTAGGCCTCAATGCTATCCAAAGAAGCCCTTCTCTGGTTCCTCAAAGAAAGTGTTAATGGACTGCTCCATGAAACATAAGTGTAACTTGGTGAGATGAATTCACACATCACCAAGAAGTTTCTAAGAAAGCTTCTTTCCAGTTGTAATCTGTGGATAATTCCTTTGTCACCGTAAGTTTCATGGCGCTATGAAGAATCTGATTGCAGATTTCCTGAAAACTGTGTTAACAAACTGATGACTAAAGAGAAACGTGTAACTATGTGAGTTGCATTCCCACATGGCAATGCAGTTTCTCAGAAAGCTTCTGTTTAGTTATTATGTGCGGTATTTCCTTTTTCACCATAGCCCTCAATGAGCTCCGAAATATACCTCTGCAGAACCCACGACAACAGTGTTAGCAAAGTGTTCCAAGAAGGGAAGGGTGGAACTCTGTGTGATGAAGTCACACATCAGAAAGCAATCTCTCAGAAAGCTTCTCTCTAGTTATCATGTGAGGACATTTCGTTTTTCACCATGGACCCCTATGTGCTCCCAAATATCACTTTCCAGATTCCATGAAAAGAGTGTTAGCAAACTGCTTGCTGAAGTCTAAGTTATAAGTCTGTGAGGTGAACTCACAGATCAGAAAGAAGTTTCTCAGAAAGCTTCTTTCACCCTTTGAACGGATGAAATTTCCTTCATCAGTGTAGGCCTCAATGCGATCCAAGGAAGCTCTTCTCGGGTTCCTCAAAGACAGTGTTAATGGACTGCTCAACGAAACATAAGTGTAACTCTATGAGATGAATTCAGACATCACCAAGAAGTTTCTAAGAAAGTTTCTTTCCTGTTTTCATGTGTGGATATTTCCTTTGTCACCGTAAGGTTCATTGCGCTATGAAGTATCTAATTGCAAATTTCCAGAAAACTGTTTTAACAAACTGATCACTGAAGAGAAAAGTGTAACTCTGTGAGTTGCATTCACACATGGCAATGCAGTTTCTCAGAAACCTTCTCTTTAGTTATTATGTTTGGATGTTTCCTTTTTCACAATAGCCCTCAATGAGCTCCCAAATATACCTTTGCAGAATCCACGACAACAGTGTTAGCAAACTGTTCCAAGAAGGGAAGGGTGGAACTCTGTGTGATGAAGTCAAACTTCAGAAAGCAATCTCTCAGAAAACTTCTCTCTTGTTATTATGTGAGGATATTTCCTTTTTCACCATGGGCCCCTATGGGCTCACAAATATCACTTTCCAGATTCCAAGAAAAGAGTGTTAGCAAACTGCTTACTGAAGTCTAAGTTATAATTCTGTGAGATGTACTCACAGATCAGAAAGAAGTTTCTCAGAAAACTTCTTTCACGTTTTGAACGGATGAAATTTCCTTCATCAGCGTAGGCCTCAATGCGATCCAAGGAAGCCCTTCTCAGGATCCTCAAAACAGTGTTAATGGACTGATCCACGAAACATAAGTGTAACTCTGTGAGATGAATTCAGACTTCACCAAGAAGTTTCTAAGAAAGCTTCTTTCTAATTTTCATCTGTGGATATTTCCTTTATCACCGTAATGTTCATTGCACTATGAAGTATCTATTTGCAGATTACCAGAAAACTGTGTTAACAGACTGATCACTGAAGAGAAACGTGTAACTCTGTGAGGTGCATTCACACACGGCAATGCAGTTTCTCAGAAAGCTTCTCTTTAGTTATTCTGTGAGGATATTTCCTTTTTCACCATAGCCCTCAATGAGCTCCCAAATATACCTTTGCAGAATCCACGACAACAAGGTTAGTAAACTGTTCCAAGAAGGGAAGGGTGGAACTCTGTGTGATGAAGTCACACTTCAGAAAGCAATCTCTCAGAAAGCTTCTCTCTAGTTTTTATGTGAGGATATTTCCTTTTTCACCATGGGCCCCTATGGGCTCCGAAATATCACTTTCCAGATTCCAAGAAAAGAGTTTAGCACCTGCTTCCTGAAGTCTAAGTTATAAGTCTGTGAGATGAACTCACAGATCAGAAGGAAGTTTCTCAGAAAGCTTCTTTCACGTTTTAAACGGATGAAATTTCCTTTATCAGGGTAGGCGTCAATGCGATCCGTGGAAGCCCTTCTCAGGTTCCTCAAATACATTGTTAATGGACTGCTCCACGAAACATAAGTGTAACTCTGGAAGATGAATTCACACATCACCAAGAAGTTTCTAAGAAAGCTTCTTTCAAGTTTTGAATGGATGAAATTTCCTTTATCAGCGTGGGCCTCAATGCGATCCAAAGAAGCCCTTCTCTGGTTCCTCAAAGAAAGTGTTAAAGGACTGCTCCACGAAACATAAGTGTAACTTTGTGAGATGAATTCACACATCACCAAGAAGTTTCTAAGAAAGCTTCTTTCAAGTTTTCAACTGTGGATATTTCCTTTGACACCGTAAGCTTAATTGCACTAAGAAATATCCCAAAGCAGATTTCCAGAAAACTATGTTAGCAAACTTATCACTGAATAGATACGTGTAACTCTGTGAGTTGCATTCACACATTGCAACGCAGTTTCTCTGAAAGCTTCTCTTTAGTTATTATGTGAGGATATTTCCTTTTTCACCATAGCCCTCAATGAGCTCCCAAATATACCTCTGCAGAATCCACGACAACAGCGTTAGCAAACTGATCCAAGAAGGGAAGAGTGGAACTCTGTGTGATGAAGTCACACATCAGAAGCAATCTCTCAGAAAGCGTCTCTCTAGTCATTATGTGAGGATATTTCCTTCTTGACCATGGGCCCCTATGGGCTCCCAAATATCACTTTCCAGATTCCATGAAAAGAGTGTTCGCAAACTGCTTCCTGAAGTCTAAGGTATAAGTCTGTGAGATGAACCCACATATCAGAAAGAAGTTTCTCAGAAAGCTTCTTTCACGTTTTGAACGTATGAAATTTCCTTTATCAGCATAGGCCCCAATGCTATCCAAAGAAGCCCTTCTCAGTTTCCTCAAAGACAGTGTTAATGGACTGCTACACGAAAAATAAGTGTAACTTTGTGAGATGAATTCACACATCAACAAGAAGTTTCTCAGAAAGTTTCTTTCTAGTTTTCATTTGAGGATATTTCCTTTGTCACCGTAAGGTTCATTTCGATAAGAGTTATCCCATTGCAGATTTCCAGAATACTTAGTTTGCAAACTGATCAATGAAGCGAAACGTGTAACTCTGTGAGTTTCATTCACTCATGGCAATGCAGTTTCTCAGAAGGCTTCCTTCCAGTTTTGATTTGAGGATATTTCCTTTTTCACCATAGCCCTCTAAGAGCTCTCAAATATACCTCTGCAGAATCCACGACAACAGTGTTAGGAAACTGTTCCAAGAAGGGAAGGGTGGAACTCTGCGTAATGAAGTCACACATCAGAAAGCAATCTCTCAGAAAGCTTCTCCCTAGTGATTATGTGAGGATATTTCCTTTTTCACCATGGGCCCCTATGGGCTCCCAAATGTCACTTTCCAGATTCCACGAAAAGAGTTTTAGCAAACTGCTTCCTGAAGTCTAAGTTATAAGTCTGTGCGATGAACTCACAGATCAGAAACAAGTTTCTCAGAAAGCTTCTTTCACGTTTTGAACGGATGAAATTTCCTTTATCATCATAGGCCTCAATGCGATTCAAAGAAGCCCTTCTCAGTTTCCTCAAAGAGAGTGTTAATGGACTCCTCCACGATACATAAATGTAACTTTGTGAGATGAATTCACTCATCAAAAGAAGTTTCTAAGAAAGCTTCCTTCTAGTTTTCATCTGAGGATATTTCCTTTGTCACCGTAAGCCTCATTGCGATAAGAGTATCCCACTTGCAGATTTCCAGAAAACTTAGTTAGCAAACTGATCACTGAAGAGAAACGAGTAACTCTGTGAGTTGCATTCACTCATGGCAATGCAGTTTCTCAGAAAGCTTCTTTCAGTTATTGATCTGAGGATATTTCCTTTTTCACCATAGCCCTCAATGAGCTCCCAAATATTCCTTTGCAGAATCCACGACAACAGTGTTAGAAACTGTTCCAAGAAGGGAAGGGTGGAACTCTGTGTGATGAAGTCACACATCAGAAAGCAATCTCTCAGAAAGCTTCTCTCAGTTATTAGGTGAGGATATTTTCCTTTTTCACCATGGGCCCCTATTGGCTCCCAAATATCACTTTCCAGATTCCACGAAAAGAGTGTTAGCAAACTGCTTGCTGAAAGTCTAAGTTATAAGTCTGTGAGATGAACTCACAGATCAGAAAAAGTTTCTCAGAAAGCTTCTTCACGTTTTGAACGGATGAAATTTCCTTCATCAGCGTAGGCCTCAATGCGGTCCAAGGAAGGCCTCCTCAGTTTCCTCAAAGACAGTGTAATGGACTGCCCCACGAAACATAAGTGTAACTCTTGAATATGAATTCACACATCACCAAAGAATTTTCTAAGACAAGCTTCTTTCTAGTTTGGGATCTGTGGATATTTAATTTGTCACCGTAAGCTTCATTTCGCTAAGAGGTATCCCATTGACAGGATTTCCAGAAAACGTTGTTAGTAAACTGATCACTGAACAGAAACGTGTAAGTTTGTGAGTTGCATTCACTCATGGCAATGCAGTTCTCAGAAGGCTTCTTTCCAGTTTTGATCTGAGGATATTTCCTTTTCACCAGAGCCCCTCAATCTGCTCCCCAATATAACCTTGCAGAATAACGACAACAGTGTTAGACAACTATTCCAAGAAGGGAAGGGTGGAACTCTGTGTGATGAAGTCCACAATCAGAAAGCAATCTCTCAGAAAGCTAATGAAGCTTACTGTTGACAAAGGAAATATCCTCAGATGAACAGTAGGAAGGGCTTTCCTAGGAAACTTCTTGGTGATGTGTGATTCATCTCACAGAGTTACACTTATGTTTATTGAGCGTCCAAAACACTGCCTTTGGGAAACTGAGAGGGCTTCCTTGGATTGCATTGAGGCGTACATGATAAAGGAAATTTCATCCGTTCAAAACGTCAAAAGAAGTTATGAGAAACTTTTTCTGATCTGTGAGTTATCTCACAGCATACATAAATAGACTTCATTAAGCAGTTTGTGACACTCTTTTCGAGGATTCTTTAAAGTGGTAATATATGGGGATCCCATAGGGCCCTTGGTGAAAAAGGAAATATCCTCACATAATAATTAGCGAGAAT
>NW_022141760.1:0-17808 GCF_007565055.1 Rhinopithecus roxellana | reverse complement strand
TAATACTACTGCAAATAACTGTCAGGGTAAAATTTCTATTGTATTTAAAATATGTTTGTGGTTGTTCCATGAAGAGGAGGCAGTTCAGGGTCTAGTGCAGTTATAGTCTTATCGTTTTGTCTTCTGCCTTTTTTCTCCCGAAATAAAGATCCTGTTCTTAGAATTTATGTAAAAATTTCATTATTAATTTGAAAGTGGAAATAGAATACTCTGCTTGACTCCTCAAGTTGAATGTGATTCTTCCTCATAAGGTTTTAGACCATCAGTTTACCTTGGCAGAAGTATCTCTAAAGTAACAAGAACAATGAGAAAGAGAAACCTGAAATCAGAAGGAATCAATTTTATACAGCTACTTTTCAGCTGCCTAATTGTGTTAAAATAATATATTTGAATGAGGAACAACTATCTTGGACTCTATTATTGTTTCAGCAAAAAATAACTTTTCCTGCATTCAGAAATCTGTAAAATCTGCATATACATTTCTTGTTCTTATACACACAGGTATTCAAAATGGATTCTCTAAATGGATTTCTACTCATATTATGAAATTGTGAAAGTAATCAGATTGATGTCACATTTGTTTGTTGAGGATTTGCTCATTATTCAATAATACTTACAGTCAGGCTCACAGTGCTGGGGATCCAGAGATATTTAAATCAAAACTGCTAGGTATCTTAGGGGTTAATAGGCACAGGCAGATATATAATAAATAATTCCAGTATGTTGTGATAACTGCTCCAATAGAGGTATGTCTGAACTGCAGCAATAACAGAGAATATGAAGAGATTGGATGGTTAGAGAGGATGTTTTATTTTAGCAGAATCTTAATGGATTACTGTGATACTTCTGGTGCCATAATCGGTTCAGTGGATAGCAGTGCTTCACTCCTTTTACCACAAGCTTATAGGTGCACATACAACCAACCATTCATTAAATACTTACTATGTGCCAGAAACTACGTTAAGCACTTTATATGCATTATTTATAATTTCCTCCTCATCATATGAATTAAGATATTTTATTATATCCATTTTCTGATAAGAAAATTGAGGCACAGAGAGGATGAGTAGTTTGCCCTAGCTAGTAAGTCGTAGAGCCAGGATTCAAACTCAAAACTGCCCATAGCCAGTATGTTACATTATTTCACACAAGGTGACAGGGAGATTGGGGATATGGGTAGAGTAAAAGAGGACATTTCAGGCAGAGGGAATTGTTAGTTTAAAGCAGTGGACATGAATAAGTGGATGAGTTTCATGAACTTGGTCTAGATCTAAGGTTGCGAAAATTTAGGGTTACTTGGAGGTGTGAAAGAAAAAGAAATTGTTGGAATTAAAGTCCAAGAGCAAGGCAAAGACCATATTTAAAACATCTTATATACTGTGCTGTATTTAATGTTTGAACTTAATTCTGTAGACTTTGATCAATCTTTGACAATGTTTATACAAGAAAGGCTAGAAACAGTTTTGCATTTTAGAAAGATAATTCTAGTTGTAGTATGAAGGTCAGATTAATGAGTAGATACTGAAAGCAGTAATCCATGTAAATAATTAAAATGGATCGTACGTCTTACATACTTTTTTTTCTTTTAAATGACATTTATTTTTTTTTAATTTTTTTTTATTATACTTTAAGTTCCAGGGTACATGTGAATAACGTGCAGGTTTGTTACATATGTATACTTGTGCCATGTTAGTGTGCTGCACCCATCAACTCATCAGAACCCATCAATTCATCATTTATATCATGTATAACTCCCAATGCAATCCCTCCCCCCTCCCCCCCTCCCCATGATAGGCCCCAGTGTGTGATGTCCCCCTTCCCGAGTCCAAGTGATCTCATTGTTCAGTTCCCACCTATGAGTGAGAATATGAGGTGTTTGGTTTTCTGTTCTTGTGATAGTTTGCTAAGAATGATGGTTTCCAGCTGCATCCATGTCCCTACAAAGGACGCAAACTCATCCTTTTTTATGGCTGCATAGTATTCCATGGTGTATATGTGCCACATTTTCTTAATCCAGTCTGTCACAGATGGACATTTGGGTTGATTCCAAATCTTTGCTATTGTGAATAGTGTCGCAATAAACATACGTGTGCATGTGTCTTTATAGCAGCATGATTTATAATCCTTTGGGTATATACCCAGTGGGATGGCTGGGTCACATGGTACATCTAGTTCTAGATCCTTGAGGAATCGCCATACTGTTTTCCATAATGGTTGAACTAGTTTACAATCCCTCCAACAGTGTAAAAGTGTTCCTATTTCTCCACATCCTCTCCAACACCTGTTGTTTCCTGACCTTTTAATGATTGCCATTCTAACTGGTGTGAGATGGTATCTCATTGTGGTTTTGATTTGCATTTCTCTGATGGCGAGTGATGATGAGCATTTTTTCATGTGTCTGTTGGCTGTATGAATATCTTCTTTTGAGAAATGTCTGTTCATATCCTCTGCCCACTTTTTGATGGGGCTGTTTTTTTCTTGTAAATTTGTTTGAGTTCTTTGTAGATTCTGGATATTAGCCCTTTGTCAGATGAGTAGATTGCAAAAATTTCTCCCATTCTGTAGGTTGCCTGTTCACTCTGATGGTAGTTTCTTTGCTGTGCAGAAGCTCTTTAGTTTAATGAGATTCCATTTGTCAATTTTGGCTTTTGTTGCCGTTGCTTTTGGTGTTTTAGACATGAAGTCCTTGCCCATGCCTATGTCCTGAATGGTACTACCTAGATTTTCTTCTAGGGTTTTTATGGTATTAGGTCTAACATTTAAGTCTCTAATCCATCTTGAATCAATCTTCGTATAAGGAGTAAGGAAAGGATCCACTTTCAGCTTTCTACTTATGGCTAGCCAATTTTCTGGCTAGGGCAATTGGGCAAGAGAAGAAATGAAGGGTATTCAGTTAGGAAAAGAAGAAGTCAAATTGTCCCTGTTTGCAGATGACATGATTGTATATTTAGAAAACCCTATTGTCTCAGCCCAAAATCTCCTTAAGCTGATAAGCAACTTCAGCAATGTCTCAGGATACAAAATTAATGTGCAAAAATCACAAGCATTCTTATACACCAGTAACAGACAAACAGAGAGCCAAATCAGGAATGAACTTCCATTCACAATTGCTTCAAAGAGAATAAAATACCTAGGAATCCAACTTACAAGGGGTGGAAAGGACTTCTTCAAGGAGAACTACAAACCACTGCTCAGTGAAATCAAAGAGGACACAAACAAATGGAAGAAATACCATGCTCATGGATAGGAAGAATCAATATCGTGAAAATGGCCATACTGTCAAGGTTATTTATAGATTCAGTGCCATCCCCATCAAGCTACCAATGAGTTTCTTCACAGAATTGGAAAAAACTGCTTTAAAGTTCATATGGAACCAAAAAGAGCCCGCATTGCCAAGACAATCCTAAATCAAAAGGACAAAGCTGGAGGCGTCACGCTACCTGACTTCAAACTATACTACAAGGCTACAGTAACCAAAACAGCATGGTACTGGTACCAAAAATAAGATATAGACCAATGGATCAGAACAGAGTCCTCAGAGATAATACCACACATCTACAGCGATTTGATCTTTGACAAACCTGAGAGAAACAAGAAATGGGGAAAGGATTCCCTACGTCTTATATACTTTTGAGAAATGTGGGTTGCCATACTATTTACCTCATTCGTTTGTCATTAATATTTACTAAGTGATCACATGAAATAGGATCAGAAGGAAACTGACATAGAGTAAGTGCTTCATAAATGTTGCCTATTGTTATTATTTATCTAACTTCTGTTATTATATCATATAAAACAGTAGGGAATAATATAAGTAAAGAAAAAGAACTGAGATTTTCCAGTTTAACACAGAAATATGAGAAGAAGGCTAGCCTTAATTAAGACCTGAATTGGTCCTTGAAGTACAGATGGATGTTGAGTCGTGGAATAAGGCTTTCCAAAAGGGGAAACAACATTAATAAAAACAAACAAACAAAAAAGAACATATCATGGGCAGGCACCAGTGACCAATACTTTTTTTCAACATGTAAATAATTCTTAGCATATGCAATCAAAAGCGAGCAGTATGTGTGGTGATTACGAACATGGACATTGGATCTTACTGCTTGAGTTTTAACACAAGTTCAGTCACTTAGTAGTTATATGTTGGGGAAGTCTTCTTTTTAATCAGTGATTTACCAGTTGTGACTAATAATAGTATTCACCTCATGGGCTAAGAACAGTACTTGGAACATAGTAAATCCTATGTAGTGTTAGGTATTTTTCTCATTAAAAAGAGACTGGGACTAGCTCATAGGTAGCTTTGAGTTCCAGGGTAAGGAGTTTGATTAGACATATAGACAACATAGATCCACTTAAAATTGTTAAACAAGGAAGAAGGTTACATGATAACAACTGATCTGGTAGCAGTATTTAGGATATCTTGGAGTGTTGTAGGGGGATAGACGTGGATGGGTAGCAACCAGATAGATGAACCAACTAGGAGATTCTCATATTAGTACGGAATGAAGAATAGGAAGTGGCACCAGTAATAACATGTATGCAAGAGACATCATGAAGGAATAATTTTTAATTTAGTAAGGAATATGGATGAGAAAGGCAAATAAGTCTGTAAGATGACTCTGAGATTTCTCAATTTCAAGGTTTTATAACTGAGAAAATTGTGGTACTACTGACAGAAGAAAAAGGTCAGAAAATATAACCTGTTTGGGGAAAAATAAAGACAAATAATTAATAATAACACACATTTTACAAAACACTTTCTATTTATGTGAGTGGTTTTGAACATGCTAAAGTCAAGGTGCTGCCAGGGCATTCAGCAAGTAGTTGCCAATATGGAACCAAAGTTTAGGAGAGAGAGGCCAGGGCAGAATGATCATAGAGAACATGTACAAAGGTGTAAAGTAAAGCAGAGAGGTGGAAGCAATCTGGGTGTTAACCCCTGGAAGAATGAATGGTAAAATGTGGTGGATGCACACAACAAGGTGTTATGATACAGAAGCAGGTGATTAGAGATATAGCAACATGGAAGTATCTGAGTAATATAATGCTGAGAGTGAAAAAAATAGGTAATGAAATACACAATAAGGTAACATATGCATGCATTTGAAATGACAAAATCCATTTGCAAGAATACATACAAATAAAAATTCACTAAACTTATCAGAATGGTTGCTTATGATGAGGAAAAATATAAGAATGGGAATAGAGCATGAAGATAAAGTAGAATAACTGAATGAGCATCACGGAAGGGGGGTGGCTTGCGTGAATTGTGATAACATGCCATAAGCTGAGGAGTGTGACCCCTGACACACTCACATTGAAAAAGAACATTAAAAAGTCAAACCATGTCTTATTTTTCTATGTGGCCATTCTCAAGTTAAAGAAAGAAATAATTATTATTGTTAAATACTTGAGATAATTATCTCAATTTAAAAATAGTTAATTAGTATTATAAAAGGTTATGCTTTTGCTTGGGTTTCTTTTCTTTTTTAAATTTTATTTATTTATTTATTTTGTTTTCTTCATTTGAGACAGATTATTGCTCTGTCACCTAGGCTGGAGTGCAGTGGCGTGATCACAACTCACTGGAGCCTTGACTGTCCTGGCTCAAGCCGTTCTCCCACCTCAGCTTCCTGACAGTAGCTGAGACCACAGGAATGCAGCACCACACCTATCATATTGTTTAAATTATTATTTGAAGAGATGAAGTGTATACCCTGACTAGATTGCTTGCCATTCTTCATGTGCAGTGTGTATGTGTACAGAAAATTAATTATTATACAAAGAATCCTTATACCGTAAAACCCTTATTTAAAACTAATCTGTTTTGCTCTTGCAGATCGTTATGTCCATGCCAGAGAAATCAAGTTATTCCACCTCTTCTTGGCCTTTTGGCTAAGATCAAGTGTAGAAATCAAGTTATACCAAACCAAGTGAGGATTTCAGTTATTTCTCTGAAAAGCTGGCAGTATTCTCTTTGAAAACCAATACAAGACAAGGATGCCCTCTCTTTCCGCTCCTATTCAACATAGTATTGGAAGTTCTGGCCACAAAAATCAGGCAAGAGAAAGAAATTAACGGTATTTAATTAGGAAGAGAGGAAGTCTAGTTGTCTCTGTTTGCAGACAACATGATTGTATATTTAGAAAGCCCCATCATCTCAGCCCAAAAACTTCTTGAACTGATAAGCAACTTCAGCAAAGTCTCAGGATCTAAATCAATGTGCAAGACTCACAAGCATTCATTTACATCAGCAATAGGCAAGCAGAAAGCCAAATCATGAGTGAACTCCCATTTATAATTGCTACAAAGAGAATAAAGTAAATAAGAATACAGGCAGAAAGGGACGTGAAGGAATTCTTCAGGGAGAACTACAAAACACTGGTCAAAGATATAAGAGAGAACACAAAAAATGGAAAAATATTTCATCCTCATGGGTAGGAAGACTCAGTATCGTGAAAATGACTGTACTGCCCAAAGTAATTTATAGGTTCAGTGCTATTCCCATCAAACTACCATTGACATTCTTCACCGAATTAGAAAAAAACTATTTTAAATTTCATATGAAATCAAAAAAGACCCTGCATAGCCAAGACAATCCTAAGCAGAAAGAGCAAAGCTGGAGACATCATGCTACCTGACTTCAAACAACAGAACAAGGCTACAGTAACCAAAACAGCATGGTACTGATACCAAAACAGATATATAGACCAATGGAACAGAACAGAGACCTCAGAAATAACACCAAACATCTACAACCATCTGATCTTCGACAAACCTGACAAAAACAAAAAGGAAAAAGGATATTCTATTTAGTAAATGTTGCTAGGAAAACTGGCTAGCAATATGCAGTTGAAACTGGACTCCTACCTTACACCTTATAACTCAAGATGGATTAAACACTTAAATGTAAAACCCAAAACCATAAAAAATATAGAAGAACACCTAGGAAAGACCATTCAGGACATAGGCATAGGCAAAGATTTCATGACAAAAACACGAAAAGCAATTGCAACAAAAGCCAAAATTGGGAGGCGGAGCAAGATGGCCGAATAGGAACAGCTCCAGTCTCCAACTCCCAGCGCGAGCGACACAGAAGACCGGTGATTTCTGCATTTTCAACTGAGGTACTGGGGTCATCTCACTAGGGAGTGCCGGACAATCGGTGCTGGTCAGCTGCTGCAGCCTGACCAGCAAGAGCTGAAGCAGGGCGAGGCATCGCCTCACCTGGAAGTCAAGGGGGAAGGGAATCCGTTTTCCTAGCCAGGGGAACTGAGACACACAACACCTGGAAAATCAGGTAACTCCCACCCCAATACTGCGCTTCAAGCAGACAGGCACACCAGGAGAATATATCCCACACCTGGCCAGGAGGGTCCCACGCCCACGGAGCCTCCCTCACTGCTAACACAGCACTCTGCCATGATCTATCTGCAAGGCAGCAGCGAGGCTGGGGGAGGGGCGCCCGCCATTGCTGAGGCTTAAGTAGGTAAACAAAGCCGCTGGGAAGATCGAACTGGGTGGAGCTCACAGCAGCTCAAGGAAGCCTGCCTGTCTCTGTAGTCTCCACCTCTGGGGACAGCGCACAGCTGAAGACCAACAGGGGAAGTAGCGGGAGCCGGTGCAGACGCGAACGACTCTGTCTGACAGCTTTGGGGAGAGCCGTGGATCTCCCAACGCGGAGGTTGAGATCTGAGAACGGACAGACTGCCTGCTCAGGTGTGTCCCTGACCCCTGAGTAGCCCAGCTGGGAGAAATCCCCCACTAGGGACATTCTGACACCCCACACCTCACAGGGTGGAGTACACCCCTGAGAGGAAACTTCCAAAGGAAGAATCAGACAGGTAAACTCGCTGTTCAGCAATATTCTATCTTCGGCAATCTCTGCTGCTGATACCCAGGCAAACAGGGTCTGGAGTGGACCTCAAGCAATCTCCAACAGACCAACAGACAGTCCTTCTGACTGTCAGAAGGAAAACTATCAAACAGGAAGGACACCTATACCAAAACCCCATCAGTACGTCACCATCATCAAAGACCAGAGACAGATAAAACCACAAAGATGGGGAAGAAGCAGGGCAGAAAAGCTGGAAATTCAAAAAATAAGAGTGCATCTCCCCCTGCAAAGGAGCGCAGCCGATCACCAGCAACGGATCAAAGCTGGTCAGAGAATGACTTTGACGAGATGAGAGAAGAAGGCTTCAGTCCATCAAACCTCTCAGAGCTAAAGGAGGAATTACGTACCCAGCGCAAAGAAACTAAAAATCTTGAAAAAAGAGTGGAAGAATTGACAGCTAGACTAATTAATGCAGAGAAGATCATAAACGAAATGACAGAGATGAAAACCATGACACGAGAAATACGTGACAAATGCACAAGCTTCAGTACCCGACTCGATCAACTGGAAGAAAGAGTATCAGCGATTGAGGATCAAATGAATGAAATGAAGCGAGAAGAGAAACCAAAAGAAAAAAGAAGAAAAAGAAATGAACAAAGCCTGCAAGAAGTATGGGATTACGTAAGAAGACCAAATCTACGTCTATTGATTGGGGTGCCTGAAAGTGAGGGGGAAAATGGAACCAAGTTGGAAAACACTCTTCAGGATATCATCCAGGAGAACTTCCCCAACCTAGTAGGGCAGGACAACATTCAAATTCAGGAAATACAGAGAACGCCACAAAGATACTCCTCCAGAAGAGCAACTCCAAGACACATAATTGCCAGATTCACCAAAGTTGAAATGAAGGAAAAAATCTTAAGGGCAGTCAGAGAGAAAGGTCGGGTTACCCACAAATGGAAGCCCATCAGACTAACAGCAGATCTCTCGGCAGAAACTCTCCAAGCCAGAAGAGAGGGGGGCCAATATTCAACGTTTCTTTTTTTTTTTTTTTTTTTTTATTTACTTTAAGTTCTAGGGTACATGTGCATAACGTGCAGGTTTGTTACATATGTATACTTATGCCATGTTGGTGTGCTGCACCCATCAACTCGTCAGCACCCATCAATTCATCATTTATATCATGTATAACTCCCCAATGCAATCCCTCCTCCTCCCCCCTCCCCATGATAGGCCCCAGTGTGATGTTCCCCTTCCCGAGTCCAAGTGATCTCATTGTTCAGTTCCCACCTATGAGTGAGAACATGCGGTGTTTGGTTTTCTCTTCTTGTGATAGTTTGCTAAGAATGATGGTTTCCAGCTGCATCCATGTCCCTACAAAGGACGCAAACTCATCCTTTTTTATGGCTGCATAGTATTCCATGGTGTATATGTGCCACATTTTCTTAATCCAGTCTGTCACAGATGGACATTTGGGTTGATTCCAAGTCTTTGCTATTGTGAATAGTGCCGCAATAAACATACGTGTGCATGTGTCTTTGTAGTAGAATAATTTATAATCCTTTGGGTATATACCCAGTAGTGGGATGGCTGGGTCATATGGTACATCTAGTTCTAGATCCTTGAGGAATTGCCATACTGTTTTCCATAATGGTTGAACTAGTTTACAATCCCACCAACAGTGTAAAAGTGTTCCTATTTCTCCACATCCTCTCCAACACCTGTTGTTTCCTGACTTCTTAATGATTGCCATTCTAACTGGTGTGAGATGGTATCTCATTGTGGTTTTGATTTGCATTTCTCTGATGGCGAGTGATGATGAGCATTTTTTCATGTGTCTGTTGGCTGTATGAATATCTTCTTTTGAGAAATGTCTGTTCATATCCTTTCCCCACTTTTTGATGGGGTTGTTTGTTTTTTTCTCGTATTTGTTTGAGTTCTTTGTAGATTCTGGATATTAGCCCTTTGTCAGATGAGTAGGTTGCAAAAATTTTCTCCCATTCTGTAGGTTGCCTGTTCACTCTGATGGTAGTTTCTTTTGCTGTGCAAAGCTCTTTAGTTTAATTAGATCCCATTTGTCAATTTTGGCTTTTGCTGCCGTTGCTTTTGGTGTTTTAGACATGAAGTCCTTGCCCATGCCTATGTCCTGAATGGTACTACCTAGATTTTCTTCTAGGGTTTTTATGGTATTAGGTCTAACATTTAAGTCTCTAATCCATCTTGAATTAATCTTCGTATAAGGGGTAAGGAAAGGATCCAGTTTCAGCTTTCTACTTATGGCTAGCCAATTTTCCCAGCACCATTTATTAAATAGGGAATCCTTTCCCCATTTCTTGTTTCTCTCAGGTTTGTCAAAGATCAGATGGCTGTAGATGTGCGGTATTATTTCTGAGGACTCTGTTCTGTTCCATTGGTCTATATCTCTGTTTTGGTACCAGTACCATGCTGTTTTGGTTACTGTAGCCTTGTAGTATAGTTTGAAGTCAGGTAGCGTGACGCCTCCAGCTTTGTCCTTTTGACTTAGGATTGTCTTGGCAATGCGGGCTCTTTTTTGGTTCCATATGAACTTTAAAGCAGTTTTTTCCAATTCTGTGAAGAAACTCATTGGTAGCTTGATGGGGATGGCATTGAATCTATAAATAACCTTGGGCAGTATGGCCATTTTCACGATATTGATTCTTCCTATCCATGAGCATGGTATGTTCTTCCATTTGTTTGTGTCCTCTTTGATTTCACTGAGCAGTGGTTTGTAGTTCTCCTTGAAGAGGTCCTTTACATCCCTTGTAAGCTGGATTCCTAGGTATTTTATTCTCTTTGAAGCAATTGTGAATGGAAGTTCATTCCTGATTTGGCTCTCTGCTTGTCTGTTACTGGTGTATAAGAATGCTTGTGATTTTTGCACATTAATTTTGTATCCTGAGACTTTGCTGAAGTTGCTTATCAGCTTAAGGAGATTTTGGGCTGAGACGATGGGGTTTTCTAAATATACAATCATGTCATCTGCAAACAGGGACAATTTGACTTCTTCTTTTCCTAACTGGATACCCTTGATTTCTTTCTCTTGCCTGATTGCCCTAGCCAGAACTTCCAACACTATGTTGAATAGGAGTGGTGAGAGAGGGCATCCCTGTCTTGTGCCAGTTTTCAAAGGGAATTTTTCCAGTTTTTGCCCATTCAGTATGATATTAGCTGTGGGTTTGTCATAAATAGCTCTTATTATTTTGAGGTACGTTCCATCAATACCGAATTTATTGAGCGTTTTTAGCATGAAGGGCTGTTGAATTTTGTCAAAAGCCTTTTCTGCATCTATTGAGATAATCATGTGGTTCTTGTCTTTGGTTCTGTTTATATGCTGGATTACGTTTATTGATTTGCGAATGTTGAACCAGCCTTGCATCCCAGGGATGAAGCCCACTTGATCATGGTGGATAAGCTTTTTGATGTGCTGCTGAATCCGGTTTGCCAGTATTTTATTGAGATTTTTGCATCATGTTCATCAGGGATATTGGTCTAAAATTCTCTTTTTTTGTTGTGTCTCTGCCAGGCTTTGGTATCAGGATGATGTTGGCCTCATAAAATGAGTTAGGGAGGATTCCCTCTTTTTCTATTGATTGGAATAGTTTCAGAAGGAATGGTACCAGCTCCTCCTTGTACCTCTGGTAGAATTCAGCTGTGAATCCATCTGGTCCTGGACTTTTTTTGGTGGGTAGGCTATTAATTGTTGCCTCAATTTCAGAGCCTGCTATTGGTCTATTCAGGGATTCAACTTCTTCCTGGTTTAGCCTTGGGAGAGTGTAAGTGTCCAGGAAATTATCCATTTCTTCTAGATTTTCTAGTTGATTTGCGTAGAGGCGTTTATAGTATTCTCTGATGGTAGTTTGTATTTCTGTGGGGTCAGTGGTGATATCCCCTTTATCATTTTTTATTGCATCTATTTGATTCCTCTCTCTTTTCTTCTTTATTAGCCTTGCTAGCGGTCTGTCAATTTTGTTGATCTTTTCAAAAAACCAACTCCTGGATTCATTGATTTTTTGGAGGGTTTTTTGTGTCTCTATCTCCTTCAGTTCTGCTCTGATCTTAGTTATTTCTTGCCTTCTGCTAGCTTTTGAATGTGTTTGCTCTTGCCTCTCTAGTTCTTTTAATTGTGATGTTAGAGTGTCAATTTTAGATCTTTCCTGCTTTCTCTTGTGGGCATTTAGTGCTATAAATTTCCCTCTACACACTGCTTTAAATGTGTCCCAGAGATTCTGGTATGTTGTATCTTTGTTCTCATTGGTTTCAAAGAACATCTTTATTTCCGCTTTCATTTCGTTATGTACCCAGTAGTCATTCAGGAGCAGGTTGTTCAGTTTCCATGTAGTTGAGCGGTTTTGATTGAGTTTCTTAGTCCTGAGTTCTAGTTTGATTGCACTGTGGTCTGAGAGACAGTTTGTTATAATTTCTGTTCTTTTACATTTGCTGAGGAGTGCTTTACTTCCAATTATGTGGTCAATTTTGGAATAAGTGCGATGTGGTGCTGAGAAGAATGTATATTCTGTTGATTTGGGGTGGAGAGTTCTATAGATGTCTATTAGGTCCGCTTGGTGCAGAGATGAGTTCAATTCCTGGATATCCTTGTTAACTTTCTGTCTCGTTGATCTGTCTAATGTTGACAGTGGAGTGTTGAAGTCTCCCATTATTATTGTATGGGAGTCTAAGTCTCTTTGTAAGTCTCTAAGGACTTGCTTTATGAATCTGGGTGCTCCTGTATTGGGTGCATATATATTTAGGAGAGTTAGCTCTTCCTGTTGAATTGATCCCTTTACCATTATGTAATGGCCTTCTTTGTCTCTTTTGATCTTTGATGGTTTAAAGTCTGTTTTATCAGAGACTAGGATTGCAACCCCTGCTTTTTTTTGTTCTCCATTTGCTTGGTAGATCTTCCTCCATCCCTTTATTTTGAGCCTATGTATGTCTCTGCATGTGAGATGGGTCTCCTGAATACAGCAGACTGATGGGTCTTGACTCTTTATCCAGTTTGCCAGTCTGTGTCTTTTAATTGGAGCATTTAGTCCATTAACATTTAAGGTTAATATTGTTATGTGTGAACTTGATCCTGCCATTATGATATTAACTGGTTATTTTGCTCGTTAGTTGATGCAGTTTCTTCCTAGCCTCGATGGTCTTTACATTTTGGCATGTTTTTGCGATGGCTGGTACCGGTTGTTCCTTTCCATGTTTAGGGCTTCCTTCAGGGTCTCTTGTAAGGCAGGCCTGGTGGTGACAAAATCTCTAAGCATTTGCTTATCTGTAAAGGATTTTATTTCTCCTTCACTTATGAAACTTAGTTTGGCTGGATATGAAATTCTGGGTTTAAAATTCTTTTCTTTAAGAACGTTGAATATTGGCCCCCACTCTCTTCTGGCTTGTAGAGTTTCTGCCGAGAGATCTGCTGTTAGTCTGATGGGCTTCCCTTTGTGGGTAACCCGACCTTTCTCTCTGGCTGCCCTTAAGATTTTTTCCTTCATTTCAACTTTGGTGAATCTGGCAATTATGTGTCTTGGAGTTGCTCTTCTGGAGGAGTATCTTTGTGGCGTTCTCTGTATTTCCTGAATTTGAATGTTGGCCTGCCCTACTAGGTTGGGGAAGTTCTCCTGGATGATATCCTGAAGAGTGTTTTCCAACTTGGTTCCATTTTCCCCCTCACTTTCAGGCACCCCAATCAGACGTAGATTTGGTCTTTTTACGTAATCCCATACTTCTTGCAGGCTTTGCTCATTTCTTTTTCTTCTTTTTTCTTTTGGTTTCTCTTCTCGCTTCATTTCATTCATTTGATCTTCAATCGCTGATACTCTTTCTTCCAGTTGATCGAGTCGGTTACTGAAGCTTGTGCATTTGTCACGTATTTCTCGTGTCATGGTTTTCATCTCTGTCATTTCGTTTATGATCTTCTCTGCATTAATTAGTCTAGCTGTCAATTCTTCCACTCTTTTTTCAAGATTTTTAGTTTCTTTGCGCTGGGTACGTAATTCCTCCTTTAGCTCTGATAAGTTTGATGGACTGAAGCCTTCTTCTCTCCTCTCGTCCAAGTCATTCTCTGACCAGCTTTGATCCGTTGCTGGCGATGGGCTGCGCTCCTTTGCAGGGGGAGATGCGCTCTTATTTTTTGAATTTCCAGCTTTTGCTGCCCTCTCCCCCATCTTTGTGGTTTTATCTGTCTCTGGTCTTTGATGATGGTGACGTACTGATGGGGTTTTGGTATAGGTGTCCTTCCTGTTTGATAGTTTTCCTTCTGACAGTCAGAAGGACTGTCTGTTGGTCTGTTGGAGATTGCTTGAGGTCCACTCCAGACCCTGTTTGCCTGGGTATCAGCAGCAGAGGTTGCCGAAGATAGAATATTGCTGAACAGCGAGTGTACCTGTCTGATTCTTCCTTTGGAAGTTTCCTCTCAGGGGTGTACTCCACCCTGTGAGGTGTGGGGTGTCAGACTGCCCCTAGTGGGGGATTTCTCCCAGCTAGGCTACTCAGGGGTCAGGGACACACCTGAGCAGGCAGTCTGTCCGTTCTCAGATCTCAACCTCCGCGTTGGGAGATCCACGGCTCTCCCCAAAGCTGTCAGACAGAGTCGTTCGCGTCTGCACCGGCTCCGCTACTTCCCCTGTTGGTCTTCAGCTGTGCGCTGTCCCCAGAGGTGGAGACTACAGAGACAGGCAGGCTTCCTTGAGCTGCTGTGAGCTCCACCCAGTTCGAGCTTCCCAGCGGCTTTGTTTACCTACTTAAGCCTCAGCAATGGCGGGCGCCCCTCCCCCAGCCTCGCTGCTGCCTTGCGGATAGATCGCGCAGACTGCTGTGTTAGCAGTGAGGGAGGCTTCGTGGGCGTGGGACCCTCCCGGCCAGGTGTGGGATATATTCTCCTGGTGTGCCTGTATGCTTACAGCGCAGTATTGGGGTGGGAGTTACCCGATTTTCCAGGTGTTGTGTGTCTCAGTTGCCCTGGCTAGGAAAACGGATCCCTTCCCCCTTGCGCTTCCAGGTGAGGCGATGCCTCGCCCTGCTTCAGCTCTCGCTGGTCAGGCTGCAGCAGCTGACCAGCACCGATTGTCCGGCACTCCCGTGAGATGACCCCAGTACCTCAGTTGAAAATGCAGAAATCACCGGTCTTCTGTGTCGCTCGCGCTGGGAGTTGGAGACTGGAGCTGTTCCTATTTGGCCATCTTGCTCCGCCCCCCCCAACGTTCTTAAAGAAAAGAATTTTAAACCCAGAATTTCATATCCAGCCAAACTAAGTTTCATAAGTGAAGGAGAAATAAAATCCTTTACAGATAAGCAAATGCTTAGAGATTTTGTCACCACCAGGCCTGCCTTACAAGAGACCCTGAAGGAAACCCTAAACATGGAAAGGAACAACCGGTACCAGCCATTGCAAAAACATGCCAAAATGTAAAGACCATCGAGGCTAGGAAGAAACTGCATCAACTAACGAGCAAAATAACCAGTTAATATCATAATGACAGGATCAAGTTCACACATAACAATATTAACCTTCAATGTAAATGGACTAAATGCTCTAATTAAAAGACACAGACTGGCAAACTGGATAAAGAGTCAAGACCCATCAGTCTGCTGTATTCAGGAGACCCATCTCACATGCAGAGACATACATAGGCTCAAAATAAAGGGATGGAGGAAGATCTACCAAGCAAATGGAGATCAAAAAAAAGCAGGGGTTTCATCCTAGTCTCTGATAAAACAGATTTTAAACCATCAAAGATCAAAAGAGACAAAGAAGGCCATTACATAATGGTAAAGGGATCAATTCAACAGGAAGAGCTAACCCTCCTAAATATATATGCCCCAATACAGGAGCACCCAGATTCATAAAGCAAGTCCTTAGAGACTTACAAAGAGACTTAGACTCCCATGCAATAATAATGGGAGACTTCAACACTCCACTGTCAACATTAGACAGATCAACGAGACAGAAAGTTAACAAGGATATTCAGGAATTGAACTCATCTCTGCACCAAGCAGACCTAATAGACATCTATAGACTCTCCACCCCAAATCAACAGAATATACATTCTTCTCAGCACCACATCGCACTTATTCCAAAATTGACCACATAATTGGAAGTAAAGCACTCCTCAGCAAATGTAAAAGAACAGAAATTATAACAAACTGTCTCTCAGACCACAGTGCAATCAAACTAGAACTCAGGACTAAGAAACTCAAAACCGCTCAACTACATGGAAACTGAACAACCTGCTCCTGAATGACTAGTGGGTACATAACGAAATGAAAGCAGAAAGATATGTTCTTTGAAACCAATGAGAGCAAAGATACAACATACCAGAATCTCTGGGACACATTTAAAGCAGTGTGTAGAGGGAAATTTATAGCACTAAATGCCCACAAGAGAAAGCAGGAAAGATCTAAAATTGACACTCTAACATCACAATTAAAAGAACTAGAGAGGCAAGAGCAAACACATTCAAAAGCTAGCAGAAGGCAAGAAATAACTAAGATCAGAGCTGAACTGAAGGAGATAGAGACACAAGAAACCCTCCAAAAAATCAATGAATCCAGGAGTTGGTTTTTTGAAAAGATCAACAAAATTGACAAACCGCTAGCAAGACTAATAAAGAAGAAAAGAGAGAGGAATCAAATAGACGCAATAAAAAATGATAAAGGGTATATCACCACCGACCCCACAGAAATACAAACAACCATCAGAGAATACTATAAACGCCTTTACGCAAATCAACTAGAAAATCTAGAAGAAATGGATAATTTCCTGGACACTTACACTCTCCCAAGACTAAACCAGGAAGAAGTTGAATCCCTGAATGACCAATAGCAGGCTATGAAATTGAGGCAACAATTAATAGCCTACCCACCAAAAAAAGTCCAGGACCAGATGGATTCACAGCTGAATTCTACCAGAGGTACAAGGAGGAGCTGGTACCATTCCTTCTGAAACTATTCCAATCAATAGAAAAAGAGGGAATCCTCCCTAACTCATTTTATGAGGCCAATATCATCCTGATACCAAAGCCTGGCAGAGACACAACAAAAAAAGAGAATTTTAGACCAATATCCCTGATGAACATCGATGCAAAAATTCTCAATAAAATACTGGCAAACCGGATTCAGCAGCACATCAAAAAGCTTATCCACCATGATCAAGTGGGCTTCATCCCTGGGATGCAAGGCTGGTTCAACATTCGCAAATCAATAAACGTAATCCAGCATATAAACAGAACCAAAGACAGAACCACATGATTATCTCAATAGATGCAGAAAAGGCTTTTGACAAAATTCAATAGCTCTTCATGCTAAAAACGCTCAATAAATTCGGTATTGATGGAACGTACCTCAAAATAATAAGAGCTATTTATGACAAACCCACAGCTAATATCATACTGAATGGGCAAAAACTGGAAAAATTCCCTTTGAAAACTGGCACAAGACAGGATGACCTCTCTCACCATCCTATTCAACAGACTGTTGTCGAGGATTCGCAAAGTGATATTTGGGACTCATTGAGTTCTATGGTGAAAAGGAAATACCCCAATCAACACTGGAAAGAAGCCTTCTGAGAAACGCTATTGCCATGGGTGAATGGCAATCACAGAGTTACTCGTTTCTCTTCAGTTATCAGTTTGCTAACACATTCTGGAAATCTGCAATAAATACTTCTAGCCCATGAAGCTTATGGTGACAAGGAAATCACCTCAGATGAAAAGTTGAGAAAGCTTTGTTTGAAACTTCTTGGTGAGGTGTGAATTAGTCTCACAGAGTTACACTTAGTTTCGTGGAGCAGTCCATTACTACTGTCTTAGAACCTGAGAAGGGCTACTTTGGACTGCAATGAGTCCAATGCTCATAAAGGAAATAGATAGTTCAAAACGTGACAGAAGCTTTTCTGAGAAACTGTTTCGATCTGTGCATTCATCTCACAAGATACATCGTGGACTTCAGGAAGCAGC
>NW_022141759.1:0-36451 GCF_007565055.1 Rhinopithecus roxellana | reverse complement strand
ACTTCAGAAAGCAATCTCGAAGCTCTCTCTGTTATTATTGAGGATATTCCTTTTTCACCAGGGCTCACTAGTGGCTCCCAAATATCACTTTGCAGATTCCACGAAAAGAGTGTAGAAACTGGCTTCCTGAGTCTAAGTGTAACCGTGAGATGAATTCACAGATCAGAAAGAAGTTTCTCAGAAAGCTCTTTCAACGTTTTGAACTGATGATATTTCCTTTATCAGCGTAGGTCTCAACGCGATTCCAGAAGCCCTTCTCAGGTTACCTCAAGAAGTGTTAATGGACTGCTGAACGAAAAATAAATGTAACTCTGTTGAGATGAATTCACACATCACAAGAAGTGTCTAAGCAAGCTTCTTTCTTATTTTCACATGTGGTATTTCCTTGTCACTCACTTCACATTGCTAAGAAGTGATCTAATGTAGAATTTCCTTTTCACCTTAGCGCTCAATGAGCTCCCAATATATCTTGGCAGAATCCGCGACAACAGTGTTAGCAAACAGTTCCAAGAAGGGAAGGGTGGAATTCTGTGTGATGAAGTCACACAACAGAAAGCAATCTCTCAGAAAGCTTCTCTCTAGTTATTATGTGAGATTATTTCATTTTTCACCTTGGGCCCCTATGGGCTCCCATATATCACTTTGCAGATTCCACCAAAAGAGTGTTAGAAACTGCTTCCTGAAGTCTAAAGTATAAGACTGTGAGATGAACTCGCAGATCAGAAAGAAGTTTCTCAGAAAGCTGCTTTTTCACGTTTTGAACGGATGAAATTTCCTTATCAGCGTAGGTCTCAATAGTGATCCCACGAAGCCTTTCTCAGGTTCCTCAAAGACAGTGTTAAGGACTGACTCCACGAAAATAAAGTGAAACTCTTGTGAGATGAATTCACACATCACGAAGAAGTTTCCAAGGGAGCTTCTTTCTAGTTTTCACATGTGGATATTTCCTTTGTCACCATAAGGTTCATTGCCCTAAGAAGTATCTAACTGTAGATTTCCAGAAAACTCTGTTAACAAACTGATCACTGAAGAGAAACGTGTAACTCTGTGATTTGCATTCTCACATGGCAACGCAGTTTCTCAGAAAGATTCTCTTTAGTTATTATGTGAGGATATTTCCTTTTTCACCATAGCCCTCAATGAGCTCCCAAATATAAGTTTGCAGAATCCACCGCAACAGTGTTAGTAAACTGTACCAAGAACGGAAGGGTGGAACTCTGTGTGATGAAGTCACACATCAGAAAGCAATCTCTCAGAAACCTTCTCTCTAGTTATTATGTGAGGATATATAATTTTTCACCATGGGCGCCTATGGGGTCCCAAATATCACTGTCCAGATCCCACGAAAAGAGTGTTAGGAAACTGCTTCCGGAAGTCTATGTTATAAGTCTGTGAGATGAACTCACAGATCAGAAAGAAGTTTCTCAGAAAGCTTCTTTCACGTTTTGAACGGATGAAATTTCCTTTATTAGAGTAGGCCTCAATGCAATCCAAGGAAGCCCTTTTCAGGTTCCTCAAAGACAGTGTTAATGGACTGCTACACGAAACATAAGTGTAACTATCTGAGATGAATTCACACATCACCAAGAAGTTTCTATGTAACCTTCTTTCAAGTTTTCACCTGTGGATATTACCTTTGTCCTCATAATGTTTATTGCGCTATGAAGTATCTAATTGCAGATTTCCAGAAAACTCTTTTAACAAACTGATGATTGAAGAGAAACGTGTTACTCTGTGAGTTGCATTCACTCATGGCAATGCGGTTTCTTAGAAGGCTTCTATCCAGTTTTGATCTGAGGATATTTCCTTTTTCACCATTAGCGCTCAATGAGCTCCCAAATATATCTTGGCAGAATCCGCGACAACAGTGTTAGCAAACAGTTCCAAGAAGGGAAGGGTGGAATTCTGTGTGATGAAGTCACACAACAGAAAGCAATCTCTCAGAAAGCTTCTCTCTAGTTATTATGTGAGATTATTTCATTTTTCACCTTGGGCCCCTTCGGGGTCCCAAATATCACTTTCCAGAATCCACGAAAAGAGTGTTCGCCAACTGCTTCCTGAAGTCTAAGTTATAGGCTGTGAGATGAACTCACAGATCAGAAAGAAGTTCTCAGAAAGCTTCTTTCACGTTTTGAACGGATGAAATTAACTTTATCAGCGTAGGCCTCAATATGATCCAAAGAAGCCTTTCTCAGGTTCCTCAAAGACAGTGTTAATGGACTACTCCAAGAAACATAAGTGTAGCTTTGTGAGATGAATTCACACATCACCAAGAAGTTTCTAAGAAAGCTTCTTTCTAGTTTTCATCTGTGGATATTTCCTTTGTCACCCTAAGGTTCATTGCCCTATGAAGTATCTAATTGCAGATTTTCAGAAAACTGTGTTAACAAACTGATCACTGAAGAGAAACGAATAATTCTGTGCGTTGCATTCACACATGGCAACGCAGTTTCACAGAAAGCTTCTCTTTAGTTATTATGTGAGGATATTTCCTTTTTCACCATAGCCCTCAATGAGCTCCCAAATATACCTCTGTAGAATCCACGACAACAGTGTTAGAGAACTGTCCCCAGAAGGGAAGGGTGGGACTCTGTGTGATGAAGTCACACATCAGAGAGCAATCTGTCAGAAAGCTTCTCTCTAGTTATTATGTGAGGATATTTCCTTTTTCACCATGGGCCCCTATGGGCTCCCAAATATCACTTTCCAGAATACACGAAAAGAGTGTTCGCAACCTGCTTCCTGATGTCAAAGTTATAAGTCTGTGATATGAACTCACAGATCAGAAAGAAGTTTCTCAGAAAGGTTCATTCACGCTCTGAACGGAAGAAATTCCCTTTAGCAGCGTAGACCTCAATGTGATCCAAAGTAGCCATTCTCAGCTTCCTCAGAGACAGTGTTAATGGACTGCTCCACGAAACATAGGTGTAACTCTGTGAGATGAACTCACACATCACCAAGAAGTTTCTAGGAAATTTTCTTTCTAGTTTTCATCTGAGGATATTTCCTTTGACAACGTAAGCTTCATTGTGCTAAGAAATATCCCGAGGCAGATATCCAGAAAACTATGTTAGCAAACTGATCACTGAAGAGAAACCTGTAACTCTGTGAGTTGGATTCTCCATGGCAATTCAGTTTCTCAGAAGGCTCCTTTCCAGTTTTGAACTGAGGATATTTCCTTTTTCACCATAGCCCTCAATGAGCTCCCAAATATACCTCTGCAGAATCCACGACAACAGTTTCAGGAAACTGTTCCAAGAAGGGAAGGGTGGAACTCTGAGTGATGAAGTAACACATCAGAAAACAATCTCTCAGAAAGCTTCTCTCTAGTTATTATGTGAGATTATTTCCTTTTTCACGATGGGCCCCTATGGGATCCCAAAAAGCACTTTCCAGAATCCACGAAAAGAGTGTTAGCAAACTGCTTCCAGAAGTCTAAGTTATAAGTGTGTGAGATGAACTCACAGATCAGAAAGAAGTTTCTCAGATAGCTTCTTTCACGTTTTGAACGGATGAAATTTCCTTTATCAGCGTAGGCCTCAATGCGATCCGAGGAAGCCCCTCTCAGGTTCCTCAAAGACAGTGTTAATGGACTGCTCCAGGAAACATAAGTGTAACTCTGTGAGATGAATTCACACATCACCAAGAAGTTTCTAGGAAAGCTTCTTTCTAGTTTTCATCTGTGGATATTTCCCTTTGTCACCGTAAATTTCATTGCACTATGAAATATCTAATTGCAGATTTCCAGAAATCTGTGTTAACAAACTGATCACTGAAGAGAAACATGTAACCCTGTGAGTTGCATTCACACATGGCAATGCAGTTTCTCAGAAAGCTTCTCTTTGGTTATTATGTGAGGATATATCCTTTTTCACCATAGCCCTCAATGAGCTCCCAAATATACCTATGCAGAATACACGACAATTGTTTTAGCCAACTGTTCCAGCAAGGGAAGGGTGGAACTCTGTGTGATGAAGTCACACATCAGAAAGCAATCTCTCAGAAAGCTTCTCTCTAGTTATTATGTGAGGATATTTCCTTTTTCACCATGGGCCCCTATGGGCTCCCAAATATCACTTTCCAGAATCCATGAAAAGAGTGTTTGCAAACTGCTTCCTAAAGTCCAAGTTATAATTCTGTGAGGTGAACTCACAGATCAGAAAAAAGTTTCTCAGAAAGCTTCTTTCCCGTTTTGAACAGATGAATTTTCCTTTATCAACGTGGACCTCAATGCGATTCAAAGAAGCCCATCTCAGGTTCCTCAAAGACAGTGTTAAAGGACTGCGCAACGAAACATAAGTGTAACACTGTGAGATGTATTCACACATCACCAAGGAGTTTCTAAGAAAGCTTCTTTCTAGTTTTCATCTGAGGATAGTTCCTTTGTCACCAAAAGGTCATTGAGCTACGAAGTATCTAATTGCAGATTTCCAGAAAACTTAGTTAGCAAACTGATCACTGAAAAGAAACGAATAACTCTGTGAGTTGCATTCACTCATGGCAATGCAGTTTCTCAGATAGCTTCTCTTTATTTTTTATTTAGGATATTTCCTTTTTCACCGTAGCCCTCAATGAGCTCCCAAGTGAAACTTTGCAAAATCCACGACCACAGTGTTAGGAAACTGTTCCAAGAAGGGAAGCATGCTACTCTGTGTGATGAAGTCACACGTCAGAAAGCAATCTCTCAGAAAGATTCTCTCTAGTTATTACGTGAGGATATTTCCTTTTTCACTATGGGCCTCTATGGGCTCCGAAATATCACTTTCCAGATTCCACGAAAAGAGTGTTAGCAAACTGCTTCCTGAAGTCTAAGTTATAAGTCTGTGAGATGAACTCACAGATCAGAAAGATGTTTCTCAGAAAGCGTCTTTCACATTTTGAATGGATGAAATTTCCTTTATCAGCGTAGGCCTCAATGGGATCCAAAAAAGTCCTTCTCAGTATCCACAAAGACAGTGTATATGGACTACTCCACGACAAATAAGTGTTACCTTGTGAGAGGAATTCACACATCACCAAGAAGTTTCTAAGAAAGCTTCTTTCTAGTTTTCATCTGTGGATATTTCCTTTGTCACCGTAAGGATCATTGTGCCATGAAGTATCTAATTGGAGACTTCCAGAAATCTGTGTTAAGAAACTGATCACTGAAGAGAAACGTTTAATTCTGTGAGTTGCATTCACTTATGGCAATGCAGTTTCTCAAAAGGCTTCTCTCTAATTATTATGTGAGGATATTTCCTTTTTCTCCTTGGGCCCCTATGGGCTCCCAAAAATCACTTTCCAGATTCCACGAAAAGAGTGTTCACAAACTGCTTTCTGAAGTCAAAGTTATAAGTCTGTGAGATGAACTCACAGATCTGAAAGAAGTTTCTCAGAAAGATTCTTTGACGTTTTGAATGGATGAAATTTCCTTTATCAGCTCAGGCCTCAATGCGATCCAAGGAAGCCCTTCTCAGGTTCCGCAAAGACAGTGTTAACGGACTGCTCCAAGAACCATCAGTGTAACTCTGTGAGATGAATTCACACATCACCAAGAAGTTTCTAAGAAAGCTTCTTTTTAGTTTTCATCTATGGATATTACCTTTGTCACGGTAAGGTTCATTGCGCTATGAAGTATCCAATTGCAGATTTCCAGAAAACTGTGATAAGAAACTGATCACTGAAGAGAAACGTGTAATTCTGTGAGTTGCATTCACACATGGCAATGCAGTTTCTCAGATCGCTTCTCTTTAGTTATTATGTGAGAATATTTTCTTTTTCACCGTAGCCCTCAATGAGCTCCCAAATATTCCTTTGCAGAATCCACGACAACCGTGTTAGAAAACTGTTCCAAGAGGGGAAGGGTGGAAGTCTGTGTGATGAAGTCACACATCAGAAAGCAATCACTTCGAAAGCTTCTCTCTAGATATTATATGTGGATATTTCCTTTATAACCATGGGCCCCTATGGGCTCCCAAATATCACTTTCCAGAATCCAGGAAAAGAGTGTTCCCAAACTGCTTCCTGAAGTCTAAGTTATAAGTCTGTGAAATGAACTCACAGATCAGAAAGAAGTTTGTCAGAACATTTCTTTCACGTTTTGAACGGATGAAATTTCCTTTATCAGCGTAGGCCTCAATGCGATCCAAAGAAGCCCTTCTCAGGTTCCTCAAAGACAGTGTTAATGGACTGCTCCACGAAACATAAGTGTAACTTTGTGAGATGAATTCACACATCAACAAGAAGTTTCTAAAAAAACTTCTTTCTGGTTTTCATCTGAGGATATTTCCTTTTTCACCATAAGCTTAATTGCTCTAAGAGTTATCCCATTGCAGATTTCCAGAAAACGTAGTTAACAAACTGATCACTGAAGAGAAACGTGTAACTCTTTGAGTTGCATTCACTCATGGCTATGCAGTTTCTCGGAAGGCTTCTTTCAAGTTTTGATCTCAGGATATTTCCTTTTTCACCATAGCCCTCAAAGAGCTCTCAAATATAACTTTGCAGAATCCACGACAACAGTGTTAGCAAACTGTTCCAATAAGGGAAGGGTGGAACTGGAACTCTGTATGATGAAGTCACACATCAGAAAGCAATCTCTCAGACAGCTTCTCTCTAGTTTTTAGGTGAGGATATTTCCTTTTGCATGGTCCCCTATGGGATCCCAAGTATCACTTTCGAGAATCCACGAAAAGAGTGTTCGTAAACTGCTTCTTGAAGTCTAAGTTATAATTCTGTGAGATGAACTCACAGATCAGAAAGAAGTTTCTCAGAAAGCGTCTTTCACATTTTGAACGGATGAAATTTCCCTTATCACCGTAGGCCTCAATGCCATCCAAGGAATCCCTTCTAAGTTTCCTCAAAGACAGTGTTAATGGACTGCTCGACGAAACATCAGTGTAACTCTGTGAGATGAATTCACACATCACCAAGAAGTTTCTAAGAAAGCTTCTTTCTAGTTTTCATCTGTGGATATTTCTTTGTCACCGTAAGGTTCATTGCGCTATGAAGTATCTAATTGCAGATTCCCGAAAACTGTGTTAACAAACTGATCACTGAAGAGAAACGTGTAACTCTGTGAGTTGCATTCACACATGGCAATGCAGTTTCTCAGAAAGCTTCTCTTTAGTTATTATGTGAGTATATTACCTTTTTCTCCACAGCCCTCAATGAGCTCCCAAATATACCTCTGCAGAATATACGACAACAGTGTTAGCAAACTGTTCCAAGAAAGGAAGGGTGGAACTCTGTGTGATGAAGTCATAACTAGAGAGAAACTAACACATAACTAGAGAGAAACTAGAGAGAAACTAACACATAACTAAAGAGAAACTAACTAACACATAACTAGAGAGAAACTTTCTGAGAGATTGCTTTCTGATGTGTGACTTCATCACACAGAGATTCACTTTCCCTACTTGGAACAGCTTGCTAACACTGTTGTTGTGGATTCTGCAAAGGTATATTTGGAAGCTCATTGAGGGCTAGGGTGAAAAATGAATTATCCTCACATAATAACTAAAGCGACGCTTTCTGAGAAACTGCATTGCCATGAGTAAATGCAACTCACAGGGTTACACGTTTCTCTTCAGTGATCAGTTTGCTAACTAAGATTTCTGGAAATCTGCAATGGGATACCTCTTATCACAATGAAGCTTACGGTGACAAAGGAATATCCTCAGATGAAAAGTAGAAAGAAGTTTTCTTAGAAAACTTGATGATTTCATCCGTTCAAAACGTGAAAGAATCTTTCTGAGGAACTTCTTTCTGATATGTGAGTTCATCTCACAGACTTATAACTTAGACTTAGGGAAGCAGTTTGCTAACACTCCTTTCGTGGAATTTGGAAAGTGATATTTGGGAGCCCATTGGGGGCCGTGGTGAAAAAGGAAGTATCCTCACATAATAACTAAAGAGAAGTTTTCTGAGAAACTGCGTTGCCATATGTGAATGCAATTCACAGAGTTACACGTTTCTCTTCACTGATCAGTTTGTTAACACAGTTTTCTGGAAATCTGCAATTAGATACTTCATAGAGCAATGACCCTTACGGTGATAAAGGAAATATCCACAAATGAAAACTAGAAAGAAACTTCCTTAGAAACTTCTTGTTGATGTGTGAATTCATCTTCCAGAGTTACACTTATGTTTCGTGGAGCAGTCCACTAACACTGTCTTTGTGGAACATGAGAAGGGCTTCTTTGGGTCGCATTGAGGCCTACGTTGATAAAGGAAATTTCATCCGTTCAAAACGTGAAAGAACCTTTCTGCGAAACTTCTGTCTGATCTGTGAGTTCCTCTCACAGACTCATAACTTCGACTTCAGGAAGCAGTTTGCTAAGACTCTTTTCGTGGATTCTGGAAAGAGATATTGGGAGCATCTAGGGGCCCATGGTGAAAAAGGAAATATCCTCAGAAAATAACTAGAGAGAATCTTTCTGAGAGATTGCTTTCTGATGTGTGACTTCAACACACAGAGTTCCACCCTTCCCTTCCTGGGTCAGTTTACTAACACTGTTGTCGTGGATTCTGTAGAGGTATATTTGGGAGCTCATTGAGGGCTATGGTGAAAAAGGAAATATCCTCACATAATAACTAAAGAGACGCTTTCTGAGAAACTGCGTTGAGATATGTGAATGCAACTCACAGAGTTACACGTTTCTCTTCAGTGATCAGTTTGCTAACTAAGTTTTAAGGACATCTGCAATGGGATACCTCTTAGCGCAATGCAGCTTATGGTGACAAAGGAAATATCCACAGATGAAAAGTTGAAAAAAGCTCTCATAGAAACTTCTTGTTGATATGTGAATTCATCTCACAGAGTTACACATTGTTTCGTGGAGCAGTCTATTAACACTGTCTTTGAGGAACCTGAGAAGGGTTTCTTTGGATCTTATTGAGGCCTACGCTGATAAAGGAAATTTCATCAGTTGAAAACGTGAAAGAAGTTTTCTGAGAAACTTCTTTCTGATCTGTGAGTTCATCTCATAGACTTATAACTTAGACTTCATGAAGCAGTTTGCAAACACTCCTTTCCTGGATTCTGGAAAGTGATATTTGTGAAGCCATAGGGGCCCATAGTGTAAAAGGAAATATCCTCATATAATAACTAGAGAGAAGCTTTCTGAGAGATTGCTTTCTGATGTGTGACTTCATCACACAGAGTTCCACCCTTCCCTTCTTGGAACAGTTTGCTAACACTGTTGTCGTGGATTCTGCAGAGGTATATTTCGGAGCTCATTGAGGGCTATGGTGAAAAAGGAAATATCCTCACATAATAACTAAAGGGAAGCACTCTAAGAAATTGCATTGCCAGGTGTGAATGCAACTCACAGAGTTACACGTTTCTCTTCAGTGATCAGTTTGTTAAAACAGTTTTCTGGAAATCTGCAAATAGATAATTCATAGCTCAATGAACCTTAAAGTGAAAAAGGAAATATCCCCAGAGGAAAACTAGAGAGAAGCTTTCCTAGAAACTTTTTGTTGAAGTGTGAATTCATCTTCCAGAGTTACACTTATGTTTCGTGGAGCAGTCCATTAACAGGGTCTTTGAGGAACTTGAGAAGCGCTTCCTTGGATCGCATTGAGGTCTACGCTGATAAAGGAAATCTCATCCGTTCAAAATGTGAAAGACGCTTTCCGAGAATCTTCTTTCTGATCTGTGAGTTCATCTCACAGACTTATAACTTAGACTTCAGGAAGCAGTTTGCTAACACTCTTTTCTTGGAATCTGGAAAGTGATATTTGGAAGCCCATAGGGGCCCAAGGTGAAAAAGGAAATGTCCTCACATAATAACTAGAGAGAAGCTTTCTGAGAGACTGCTTTCTGATGTGTGACTTCATCACACAGAGTTCCACCCTTCCCTTCTTGGAACAGTTTTCTAACACTCTTGTCGTGGATTCTGCAGAGGTATATTTGGGAGCTCATTGAGGGCTATGGTGAAAAAGGAAATATCCTCACATAATAACTAAAGAGAAGCTTTCTGAGAAACTGCGTTGCAATGTGTGAATGCAACTCACAGAGTTACACATTTCCTTCAGTGATCAGTTTGTTAACACCATTTTCTGGAAATCTGCAATTAGATACTTCATAGCGCAATGAACCTTATGGTGACAAAGGAAATATCCACAGATGAAAACTAGAAAGAAGCTTTCTTAGAAACTTCTTGGTGATGTGTGAATTCATCTTCCAGAGTTACACTTATGTTTCGTGGAGCAGTCCATCAACAATGTCTTTGAGGAACCTGAGAAGGGCTTCCTTGGATCGCATTGAGGCCGATGCTGATAAAGGAGATTTCATCCATTCAAAACGTGAAAGAAGCTTTCTGAGAAACTCCTTTCTGATCTGTGAGTTCATTTCACAGACTTATAACTGAGACTTCAGGAAGCAGTTTGCTAACACTCTTTTCGTGGAATCTGGAAAGTGATATTTGAGAGCCCATAGGGGCCCATGGTGAAAAAGGAAATAACCTCACGTACTAACTCTAGAGAATCTTTCGGAGAGATTGCTTTTTTATGTGCGACTTCATCACACAGAGTTGCACCCTTCCCTTCTTGGAACAGTTTCCTAACACTGTTGTCGTGGATTCTGCAGAGGTATATTTGGGAGATCAAAGAGGGCTACGGTAAAAAAGGAAATATCCTCAGATCAAAACTGGAAAGAAGCCTTCTGAGAAACTTCATTGCCATGAGTGAATGCAACTCACAGAGTTACACGCTTCTCTTCAGTGATCAGCTTGTAAACACAGTTTTCTGGAAATCTGCAATTAGATACTTCATAGTGCAATGATCCTTATGCTGACAAAGGAAATATCCACAGATGAAAACTAGAAGGAAGCCTTCTAAGAAACTTCTTGGTGATGTGTGAATTTATCTTCCAGAGTTACACTTATGTTTCATGAATCAGTCCATTAACACTGTCTTTGAGGAACCTGAAAAGACCTTCCTTGGATCGCATTGAGGCGTACGCTGATAAAGGAAATTTCATCCGTTCCAAACTTGAAAGAAGTTTTCTGAGAAAGTTCTTTCTGATCTGTGTGTTCATCTAGCAGACTTATAACTTAGACTTCAGGAAGCAGTTGGCGAACACACTTTTTGTGGATTCTGGAAAGTGATATTTGGGAGCCATAGGGGCCAATGGTGAAAAAGGAAATATGCTCACATAATAACTAGAGAGAAGCTTTCTGAGAGATTGCTTTCTGATGTGTGACTTCATCAAACAGAGTTCCACCCTTCCCTTCTTGGAACATTTTACTAACAGTGTTGCGGTGGATTCCTCAAAGTTATATTTGGGAGCTCATTGAGGGCTATGGTGAAAAGGGAATTATCCTCAGCTCAAAACTGGAAAGAAGCCTTCTGATAAACTGCATTGCCATGAGTGAATGCAACTCACCGATTTACACGTTTCTCTTCAGTGATTAGTTTGCTAACATAGTTTTCTGGAAATCTGCCTCGGGATATTTCTTAGCGGAATGAAGCTTACCGTGTCAAAGGAAATATACTCAGATGAAAACTAGAAAGAAGCTTTCGTAGAAAATTCTTGGTGATGCGTGAATTCATTTCACAGAGTTACACTTATGTATCGTGTAGCAGTCTATTGACACTGTTATTGAGGAACCTGAGAAGGGCTTCTTTGGATCGCATTGAGGCCTACGCTGATAAAGGAAATTTCATCCGTTCAAAAGGTGAAAGAATCTTTCTGAGAAACTTCTTTCTGATATGTGAGTTCATCTCACAGTCTTATAACTTGGATTTCAGGAAGCAGTTTGCTAACACACTTTTCGTGGAATCTGGAAAGTGATATTTGGTAGCCCTTAGGGGCCCATGGTGAAAGGAAATATTCTCACATATTAACTAGAGAGATTTTTTCTGAGAGATTGCTTTCCGATGTGTGACTTCATCACACAGAGGTCAACCCTTCCCTTCTTGGAACAGTGTGCGAACACTGTTGTCATGGATTCTGCAGAGTTATATTTGGGAGATCATTGAGGGCTATGGTGAAAAAGGAGATATCCTCACATAATAACTAAAGAGAAGCTTTCTGAGAAACTGCGTTGCCATGTGTAAATGTAACTCACAGAGTTACACGTTTCCCTTCAGTGATCAGTTTGTTAACACAGTTTTCTGGAAATCTGCAATTAGATACTTCATAGCGTAATGGACCTTATGGTGACAAAGGAAATATCCACAGGTGAAAACTAGAAAAAAGCTTTCTTGGAAACTTCTTGGTGATGTGTGAATTCATCTCACAGAGTTACACTTATGTTTCGTGGAGCAGTCCATTAACACTGTCTTTGAGCAACCTGAGAAGGGCTTCTTTGGATGGCATTGAGACCTACGCTGATAAAGGAAATTTCATCGCTTCAAAACGTGAAAGACGCTTTCTGAGAAACTTCTTTCTGATCTGCGAGTTCATCTCACCGACTTATAACTTAGACTCCAGGAAGAAGTTTGCTAACACTCTTTTCGTGGAATCTGGAGAGTGATATTTGGGAGCCCATACGGGCCCATGGTGAAAAAGGAAATATCCTCACATAATAACTACAGAGAAGCTTTCTGAGAGATTGCTTTCTGATGTGTGACTTCATCACACAGAGTTCCACCCTTCCCTACTTGGAACAGTTTGCTAACACTGTTGTGGTGGATTCTGCAGAGGTATATTTGGGAGCTCATTGAGGGCAATGGTGAAAAAGGAAATATTCTCACTTAATAACCAAAGAGAAGCTTTCTGAGAAACTGCGTTGCCATGTGTGAATGCAACTCACAGAGTTACACGTTTCTCTTCAGTGATCTGTTTGCTTAAACAGTTTTCGGGAAATCTGCAATTAGATAATTCATTGCGTAATGAACCTTACGGTTAAAAAGGAAATATCCACAGGTGAAAACTAAAATGAAGCTTTCTTTGAAACTTCTTCGTGATGTGGGAATTCATCTAACAGAGTTACACTTATGTTTCGTGGAGCAGTCCATTAACACTGTCTTTGAGGAACCTGGGAAGGGCGTCTTTGGATCGCATTGAGGCCTACGCTGATTAAGGAAATTTGATCCGTTCAAAACGTGAAAGAAGCGTTCTGAGAAACTTCTTTCTGATCTGTCACTTCATCTCAAAGACTTATAACTTAGACTCCAGAAAGAAGTTTGCTAACACTCTTTTCGTGGAATCTGGAAAGTGATATTTGGGAGCCCATAGGGGCCCATGGTGAAAAGGGATATATCCTCAAATAATAACTAGGGAGAAGCTTTCTGAGAGATTGCTTTCTGATGTGTGACTTCATCACACAGAGTTCCACCCTTCCCTTCTTGGAACAGTTTGCTAACACTGTTGTCGTGGATTCTGCAGAGGTATATTTGGGAGCTCATTGAGGGCTGTGGTGAAAAAGGACATATCCTCTCATAATAACGAAAGAGAAGCTTTCGGAGAAACTGCGTTGCCATGTGTGAATGCAACTCACAGAGTTACACGTTTCTATTCAGTGATAAGTTTGTTAACACAGTTTTCTGGAAATCTGCAATTTGATACTTCATAGCGCAATGAACCTTACGGTGACAAAGGAAATATCCACAAGTGAAAACTAGAAAGAAGCTAACTTAGATACTTCTTGGTGATGTCTGAATTCATCTCACAGAGTTACACTTATGTTTCATTAAGCATTCCATTAACACTGTCTTTGAGGTACCTGAGAAGTCTTCTTTGGATCGCATTGAGGCCTACGCTGATAAAGGAAACTTCATCCTCTTCAAAACGTGAAGGAAGGATTCTGCGAACCTTCTTTCTGATCTGTGAGTTCATCTCACAGACTTATAACTTAGACTTCAGGAAGCAGTTTGCTAACATTCTTTTCGTGGTATATGGAAAGTGATATTTGGGAGCCCATAGGGGCCAACGGTGAAAAAGGAGATATCCTCACATAATAACTAGAGAGAACTTTCCGAGAGATTGTTTTCTGAAGTGTGACTTCATCACACAGAGTTACACCCGTCCCTTCTTGGAACAGTTTCCTAACACTGTTGTCGTGGATTCTGCAAAGTTATATTTGGGAGCTCATTGAGGGCTATGGTGAAAAAGGAAATATCCTCGCATAATAACTAAAGAGAAGCTTTCTGAGAAACTGCTTTGCCATGTGTGAATGCAACTCACAGAGTTACACGTTTCTATTTAGTGATTAGTTTGTTAACAGGGTTTTCTGGAAATCTGCTATTAGATACTTCATAGCGCAATGAACCTTATGCTGACAAAGGAAATATCCAAAGGTGAAACCTAGAAAGTAGCTTCCATTGGAACATCTTGGTGATATGTGAATTCATCTCACAGAGTTTCACTTTTGTTTCGTGGAGCAGTCCATTAACACTGTCTTTGAGGAACCTGAGAAGGGCTTCTTTGGATCACATCGAGGCCTACGCTGATGAAGGAAATTTCATCCGTTCCAAACGTGAAAGGAGCTTTCTGAGAAACTTCTTTCTGATCTGCGAGGTCATCTCACAGACGTATAACTTAAACCTTAGGAAGCAGTTTGCTAACACTCTTTTCGTGGAATCTGGAAAGTGATATTTGGGAGCCCATGGGGGCCCATGGTGATAAAGGAAATATCCTCACATAATAACTAGAGAGAAGCTTTCTAAGTGATTGCTTTCTGATGTGTGACTTCATCACACAGAGTTCCACCCTTCCCTTCTTGGAACAGTTTGCTACCAAATTTGTCAAGGATTCTGCAGAGGTTTATTTGGGAGCTCATTGAGGGTTATGGTGAAAAAGGAAATATCCTCACATAATAACTAAACAGAAGCTTTGTGAGAAACGGCATTGCTATGTGTGAATGCAACTCACAGAGTTACACGTTTCTCTTCAGTGATCAGTTTGTTAACTAAGTTTTCGGGAAATCTGCAATTAGATACTTCATAGCGCAATGAACCTTATGGTGACAAACATAATATCCACAGGTGAAAACTAGGAAGAAGCTGTCTTGGAAACTTCTTGGTGTTGTGTGAATTCATCGCACAGAGTTACACTTACGTTTCGTGGGGCAGTCCATTAACACTGTCTTTGAGGAACCTGCGAAGGGCTTCTTTTAATCGCATTGAGTCCTACACTGATAAAGGAAATTTCATTGTTTCAAACCGTGAAAGAAGCTTTCTGAGGAACTTCTTTCTGATTGGCGAGTTCATCTCACAGACTTATAACTTAGACTTCAGGAAGCAGTTTGCTAACACTCTTTTCGTGGAATCTAGAAAGTGATATTTTGAAGCCCATAGGGGCTCATGGTGAAAAAGGAAATATCCTCACATAATAACTAGAGAGAAGCTTTCTGAGAGATTGCTTTCTGATGTGTGACTTCATCACACAGAGTTCCACCCTACCCTTCTTGGAACAGTTTGCTAACACTCTTGTCGTGGATTCTGCAAAGTTATATTTCGGAGCTCATTGAGGTCTATGGTGAAAGGAAATATCCTCCGATCAAAACTGGAAAGAAGCATTCTGAGAAACTGCATTGCCATGAGTGAATGCAACTCATAGAATTACACGTTTCTCTTCAGTGATCAGTTTTCTAACTAAGTTTTCTGGAAATCTGCAATGGGATAGCTCTTAGCGCAATGAAGCTTACGGTGACAAAGGAAATATCCTCAGATGAAAACTAGAAAGAAGCTTTCCTAGAAACTTCTTGGTGATGTGTGAATTCATCTCACAAAGTTACACTTATGTTTCTTGGAGCAGTCCATTAACACTGTCTTTGAGGAACCTGAGAAGGGCTTCTTTGGATCACATAGAGGCCTACGCTGATAAAGGAAATTTCAACCGTTCAAAACGTGAAAGAAGTTTTCTGAGAAACTTCCTTCTGATCTGTGAGTTCTTCTCACAGACTTATAAATTAGACATCAGGAAGCAGTTCGCTAACACTCTTTTCGTGGAATATGGAAAGTGATATTTGGGAGAAAATAGGGGCCCATGGTGAAAAAGGAAATATCCTCAAATAATAACTAGAGAGAAAGTTTCTGAGACATTGCTTTCTGATGTGTGATTTATCACACACAGTTCCACACTTCCCTTCTTGGAACAGTTTGCTAACACTATTGTCGTGGATACTGCAGAAGTATATTTGGGAGCTCATTGAGGGCTATGGTGAAAAAGGTAATATACTCACATAGTAACTAAGGAGAAGCTTTCTGAGAAACTACGTTGCCATGTGTAAATGCAACTCACAGAGTTACAGGTTTCTCTTCAGTGATCAGTTTGTTAACACAGTTTTCTGGAAATCTGCAATTAGATACTTCATAGCGCAATGAACTTTACGGTGATAAAGGAAATATCCACAGATGAAAACTAGAAAGAAGCTTTCTTAGAAACTTCTTGTTGATGTGTGAATTCATCTCACAGAGTTACACTTATGTTTCGTGGAACACTCCATTAACACTGTCTTTGAGGAACCTGAGAAGGGCTTCCTTGGATCGCATTGAGGCCTACGCTGATAAAGGAAATTTCATCCGTTCAAAACGTGAAGGAAGATTTCTGAGGAACTTCTTTCTGACCTGTGAGTTCATCTCACAGACTTATAACTTAGACTTCAGGGAGAAGGTTCCTATCACTTTTTCGAGGAGTCTGGAGAGTGATATATGTGAGCCCATCGGGGTGCATGGTAAAAAGGGAATATCCTCACAAAAAACTAGAGAGAAGCTATCTGAGAGATTGTTTTCGGAGGTGTGACTTCATCACACAGAGTTCCACCCTTCCCTTCTTGGAACAGTTTGCTAACACTGTTGTCATGGATTCTGCAAAGGAATATTTGGTAACTCATTGAGGGCTATGGTGAAAAGGGAAATATCCTCACGTAATAACTAAAGATAAGCTTTCTGAAAAACTGCATTGACATGTGTGAATGCAACTCACAGAGTTACAAGTTTCTCTTCAGTGATCAGTTAGTTAACACAGTTTTCTGGAAATCTTCAATTAGATACTTCATAGTGCAATGAACCTTACGATGACAAAGGAACTATCCACAGATGAAACTAGAAAGAAGCTTTCTTAGAAACTTCTTGGTGATGTGTGAATTCATCTCACAGAGTTACAATTATGTTTCATGGAGCAGTCCATTAACACTGTCTTTGAGGACCCTGAGAAGGGCTTCCTTGGATAGCATTGAGGCCTACGCTGATGAAGGAAATTTCATCCATTCAAAACGTGAAAGAAGCTTTCTGAGAAACTTGTTTCTGATCTGCGAGTTCATCTCACAGACTTATAAATTAGACTTCAGGAAGCAGATTACGAACACTCTTTTCGTGGATTCCGGAAAGTGATACTTGGGAGCCCATAGGGGCCCATGCTGCAAAAGGAAATATCCTCACATGAAAATTAGAGGGAAGCTTTCTGAGAGATTGCTTTCTGATGTGTGACTTCATCACACAGAGTTCCACCCTTCCCTGCTTGGAACAGTTTGCTAACACTGTTGTCGTGGATTCTGCAAAGTTATATTGGGATCTCACTGAGGGCTATGGTGAAAAAGGAAATATACTCACAAAACAACAAAAGAGAAGCTTTCTGAGAAACTGCATTGCCATGTGTGAATGCAACTCACAGGGTTACACATTTGTCTTCAGTGATCAGTTTGCTAACACAGTTTTCTGGAAATCTGCAATTACATACTTCATAGCTCAATGAACCCTACGGTGACAAAGGAAATATCCACAGATGAAAACTAGAAAGAAGCTTTCTTAGAAACTTCTTGGTAATGAGTGAATTCGTCTCACAGAGATACACTTATGTTTCGTGGAGCAGTCCTTTAACACTGTCTTTCAGGAACCTGTGAAGTGTTTCCTTGGATCGCATGGAGGCCTACACTGATAAAGGAAATTTCATCCGTGAAAAATGGGAAAGAAGGTTTCTGATTAGCTACTTTCTGATCTGTGAGTTCATCTCACAGACTTATAAATTAGACTTCATTAAGCAGTTTGTGAACACTCTTTTCGTGGATTCTGGAAAGTGATATATGGGATCCCATAGGGGCCCATGTTGAAAAAGGAAATATGCTCACATAATAACTAGAGAGAAGCTTTCTGAGAGATTGCTTTCTGATGTGTGACTTCATCACACAGAGTTCCACCCTTCCCTTCTTGGAACAGTTTGCTAACACTGTTGTCGTTGATTCTGCAGAGGTATATTTGGGAGCTCATAGAGGGCTATGGTGAAAAAGGAAATATCCTCACATCATAACTAAAAAGAAGCTTTCTGAGAAACTGCGTTGCCATGAGTGAATGCAACTCACAGAATTACAAGTTTGTCTTCAGTGATCAGTTTGTTAACACAGTTTTCTGTAAATCTGCAATCAGATACATCATAGCGCAATGAACCTTACGGTGACAAAGGAAATATCCACAGATGAAAACTAGAAAGAAACTTTCTTAGAAACTTCTTGGTGATGGGTGAATTCATCTTCCAGATTTACACTTATGTTTCATGGAACAGTCCATTAACACTGTCTTTGACGAACCTCATAAGGGATTCCTTAGATCGTATTGAGGAATAGGGTGATAAAGGAAATTTCACCCCTTCAAAACGTGAAAGAAGCTTTCTGAGAAACTTCTTTCTGATCTGCGAGTTCATCTCACAGACTTATAACTTAGACTTCAGGAAGCAGATTACAAACACTCTTTTCGTGGATTCTGGAAAGTGATACTTGGGAGCCCATAGGGGCCCATGCTGCAAACGGAAATATCCTCACATGAAAATTAGAGAGAAGCTTTCTGAGAGATTGCTTTCTGACGTTTGACTTCATCACACAGAGTTCAACCCTTCCCTGCTTGGAACAGTTTGCTAACACTGTTGTCCTGGATTCTGCAAAGTTATATTGGGATCTCATTGAGGTCTATGGTGAAAAAGGAAATATACTCACAAAACAACAAAAGAGAAGCTTTCTGAGAAACTGCATTGCCATGTGTGAATGCCCCTCACAGAGTTACACATTTCTCTTCAGTGATCAGTTTGCTAGCACAGTTTTCTGGAAATCTGCAATTACATACTTCATAGCGCAATGAATCTTACGGTGACAAAGGAAATATCCACAGATGAAAACTAGAAAGAAGCTTTCTTAGAAACTTCTTGGTAATGAGTGAATTCATCTCACAGAGATACACTTATGTTTCGTGGAGCAGTCCTTTAACACTGTCTTTCAGGAACCTGTGAAGGGTTTCCTTGGATCGCATGGAGGCCTACGCTGATAAAGGAAATTTCATCCGTGAAAAATGGGAAAGAAGCTTTCTGATTAGCTATTTCTGATCTGTGAGTTCATCTCACAGACTTATAAATTAGACTTCATTAAGCAGTTTGTGAACACTCTTTTCGTGGATTCTGGAAAGTGATATATGGGATCCCATAGGGGCCCATGTTGAAAAAGGAAATATGCTCACATGATAACTAGAGAGAAGCTTTCTGAGAGATTGCTTTCTGATGTGTGACTTCATCACACAGAGTTCCACCCTTCCCTTCTTGGAACAGTTTGCTAACACTGTTGTCGTTGATTCTGCAGAGGTATATTTGGGAGCTCATAGAGGGCTATGGTGAAAAAGGAAATATCCACACATCATAACTAAAAAGAAGCTTTCTGAGAAACTGCGTTGCCATGAGTGAATGCAACTCACAGAATTACAAGTTTGTCTTCAGTGATCAGTTTGTTAACACAGTTCTCTGGAAATCTGCAATTAGATACTTCATAGCTCAATGAACCTTACGGTGACAAAGGAAATATCCACAGATGAAAACTAGAAAAAAGTTTTCTTAGAAACTTCTTGGTGATGTTTGAATTCATCTCACAGAGTTGCACTTATGTTTCGTGGAGCAGTCCATTAACACTGTCTTTGAGGAAACTGAGAAGGGCTTCCTTGCATCGCATTGAGGCCTACGCTGATAATGAAATTTCATCCGTTCAAAACATGAAAGAAGCTTTCTGAGAAACTTCTTTCTGATCTGTGAGTTCATCTCACAGACTTATAACTTAGACTTCAGGAAGCAGTTTCCTAACACTCTTTTCGTGAATTCTGGAAAGTGATATATGGGAGCCCATAGGGGCCTATGGTGAAAAAGGAAATATCCTCACATAGTAACTAGAAAGAAGCTTTCTGAGAGATTGTTTTCTTATGTGTGACTTCATCACACAGAGTTCCACCCTTCCCTCTTTTAACAGTTTGCTAACACTGTTGTCTTGGATTCTGCAAAGTTATATTTGGGAGCTGATTGAGGGCTATGGTGAAAAAGGAAATATCCTCAGATCAAAACGGAAAAGAAGCCTTCTGAGAAACTGCATTGCCATGAGTGAATGCAACTCACAGAGTTACACGTTTCTCTTCAGTGATCAGTTTGCTACCTAAGTTATCTGGAGATCTGCAATGGTATACCTCTTAGAGCAATGAAGCTTACGGTGACAAAGGAAATATCCTCAGACGAAAACTAGAAGGAAGCTTTCTTTGAAACTTCTTGTTGATGTGTGAATTCATCTAACAAAGTTACACTTATGTTTCGTGGAGCAGTCCATTAACACTGTCTTTGAGGAAACTGAGAACGGCTTCCTTGGATCGCAGTGAGGCGTACGCTGATAAAGGAAATTTCATCCGTTCAAAACCTGAAAGAATCTTTCTGAGAAACTTCTTTCTGATCTGTGAGTTCATCTCACAGACTTATAACTTAGACTTCAGGAAGCAGTTTGCTAACACTCTGTTCGTGCAATCTGGAAAGTGATATTTGGGAGCCCATAGGGGCCTATGGTGAAAGAGGAAATATCCTCACATAATAACTAGAGAGAAGCTTTCTGAGAGATTGCTTTCTGATGTGTGGCTTCATCACAAAGAGTTGCACCCTTCCCTTCTTGGAACAGTTTGCTAACACTGTTGTTGTGGATTCTGCAGAGGTATATTTGAGAGCTCTTTGAGGGCTATGGTGAAAAAGGAAAGATCCTCAGATAAAAACAGGAAAGAAGCCTTCTGAGAAACTGCACTGCCATGAGTGAATGCAACTCACAGAGTTATACGTTTCTCTTCAGTGATCAGTTTGTTAACACAGTTTTCTGGAAATCTACAATTAGATACTTTGAAGCGCAATGAACCTTACGGTGACAAAGGAAATATCCACAGATTAAAACTAGAACGAAACTTTCTTGGAAATTTCTTGTTGATGTGTGAATTCATCTCACCGAGTTATGTTTCATGGAGCAGTCCATTAACCCTGTCTTTGAGGAAACTTAGAAGGGCTTCTTTTGATTGCATTGAGGCCTACGATCATAAAGGAAATTTCATCCGTTCCAAACGTGAAAGAAGCTTTCTGAGAAACTTCTTTCTGATCTGTGAGTTCATCTCAAGGCTTATAACTTAGACTTCAGGAAGCAGTTTGCTGACACTGTTTTCGTGGAATCTGGAAAGGGACCTATGGGAGACCATAGGGGCCCAAGGTGATAAAGGAAATATCCTCAAATAATAACTTGAGAGAAGCTTTCGAGAGATTGCTTTCTGATGTGTGACTTCATCACTCAGAGTTCCACACTTCCCTTCTTGGAACAGTTTGCTAACACTGTTGCGGTGGATTCTGCAAGGGAATATTTGGGAGCTCATTGATGGCAATGGTGAAAAAGGAAATATCCTCACATAATAACTAAAGAGAAGCTTTCTGAGAAACTGCATGGCCATGTGTGAATGCAACTCACAGAGTTACACTTCTCTTTAGTTATTATGTGTGGATATTTCCTTTTTCACCATCGCCATCAATGAGCTCCGAAATATTCCTTTGCAGAATCCACGACAACAGTGTTAGGAAACTGTTCCAAGAAGAGAAGGGTGGAACTCTGTGTGATGAACTCACAGATCAGAAAGAAGTTTCTCAGAAAGCTTCTTTCACGTTTTGAACGGATGAAATTTCCATTACCAGCGTAGGCCTCAACGCGATCCAAAGATGCCCTTCTCAGTTTCCTCAAAGAAAGTGTTAATGGACTGATCCACGAAACATAAGTGTAACTCTGTGAGATGAATTCACACATCACCAAGAAATTTGTAAGAAAGCTTCTTTCTAGTTTTCATCTGAGGCTATTACCTTTGACACCATAAGCTTCATTGCGCTAAGAGGTATCCCATTGCAGATTTCCAGAAAAGTTAGTTAGCAAACTGATCACTGAAGAGAAACGTGTAACTCTATTAGTTGCATTTACTCATGGCAATGCAGTTTCTCAGAAGGCTTCTTTCCAGTTTTGATCGGAGGATATTTCCGTTTTCACCATAGCCCTCAATGAGCGCCCAAATATTCCTTTGCAGAATCCACGACAACAGTGTTAGCAAACTGTTCCAAGAAGGGAAGGGTGGAACTCTGTGTGATGAAGTCACACATCAGAAAGCAATCGCTCAGAAAGCTTCTCTCTTGTTATTATGTAAGGATATTTCCTTTTTCACCATTTGCCCCAATGGGTTTCCATATATCACTTTCCAGATTCCACGAAAAGAGTGTCAGCAAACATCTTCCTGAAGTCTAAGTTAAAAGTCTGTGAGATGAACTCACACATCAGGAAGAAGATTCTCAGAAAGCTTCTTTCACGTTTTGAATATATGAAATTTCCTTTATCAGCGTAGGCCTCAATGCGATACAAGGAAGCCCTTCTCAGCTTCTTCAAAGACAGTGTTAATGGACTGCTCCAAGAAACATAAGTGTAACTTTGTGAGATGAATTCACACATCAACAAGAAGTTTCTAAGAAAGCTTCTTTCTAGTTTTCATCTATGGATATTTCCTTTGTCACCGTAAGTTTCATTGTGCTACGAAGTATCTAATTACAGATTTCCAGAAAACTGTGTTAACAAACTGATCACTGAAGAGAAACGTGTAAGTTTGTGAGTTGCATTCACACTTGGAAACACAGTTTCTCAGAAAGCTTCTCTTTAGTTATAATGTGAGGATATTTCCTTTTTCACAATAGCCCTCAATGAGCTCCCAAATTTACCTCCGCAGAATCCAGGACAACAGTGTTAGCAAACTGTTCCAAGAAGGAAAGGGTGGAACTCTGTGTGATGAAGTCACACATCAGAAAGCAATCTCTCAGAAAGTTTCTCTCTAGTTGTTATGTGAGGATATTTCCTTTTTCACCCTGGACGCCTATGGGTTCCGAAATATCACTTTCCATATTCCACGAAAAGAGTGTTTGCAAACTGCTTCCTGAAGTCTAACTTATAAGTTTGTGAGATGAACTCACAGAGCAAAAAGAAGTTTCTCAGAAAGCTTCTTTCACGTTTTGAATGGATGAAATTTCCTTTATCAGCGTCGGCCTCAATGCGATCCAGGAAAGCCCTTCTCAGGTTCCTCAAAGACAGTGTTAATGGACTGCTCCAAGAAACATAAGTGTAACTTTGTGAGATGAATTCACACATCAACAAGAAATTTCTAAGAAAGTTTCTTTCTAGTTTTCATCTGAGGATATTTCCTTTGTCACCGTAAGCTTCATTGCGATATGAGGTATCCCATTGCAGATTTCCAGAAAACTTAATTAGCAAACTGATCACTGAAGAGAAACGTTTAACTCTTTGAGTTGCATTCACTCATGGCAGTGCAGTTTCTCAGAAGGCTTCTTTGCAGTTTTAATCTGAGGATAATTCCTTTTTCAACATAGCCCTCAAAGAGCTCCCAAATATACCTCTGCAGAATCCACGACAACAGTGTTAGAAAACTGTTCCAAGAAGGGAAGGGTGGAACTCTGTGTGATAAAGTCACACATCAGGAAGCAATCTCTCAGAAAGCTTCTCTCTAGTTATTATGTGAGGAGATTTCCTTTTTCACCATGGGCCCCTATGGGCTCCAAATATCACGTTCCAGATTCCACGAAAAGGTTGTTGGCAAACTGCTTCCTGAAGTCTAAGTTATAAGTCTGTGAGATGAACTCACAGATCAGAAAGAAATTTCTCAGAAAGCTTCTTTCACGTTTTGAAAGGATGAAAATTCCTTTATCAGCGTAGACCTCAATGCGATCCAAAGAAGCCCTTCTCGGGTTCCTCAAAGACAGGGTTAATGAAACACTCCATGAAACATAAGTGCAACTTTGTGAGATGAATTCACACATCACCAAGAAGTTTCCACGAAAGCTTCTTTCTAGTTTTCATCTGAGGATATTTCCTTTGTCACCGTAAGTTTCATTGCGCTAAGAGGTATCCCATTGCAGAGTTCTAGAAAACGTAGTTAGCAAACTGATCAGTGAAGAGAAACGTGTAACTCTGTGAGTTGCATTCACTCATTGCAATGCAGTTTCTCAGAAGGCTTCTTTCGAGTTTCTATCTGAGGATATTTCCTTTTTCACCAGAGGTCTTAATGAGCTCCCAAATATAACTTTGCAGAATGCACGACAACAGTGTTAGGAAGCTGTTCCAACAAGGGAAGGGTGGAACTCTGTGTGATGAAGTCACACATTAGAAAGCAACGTTTCGGAAAGTTACTGACTAGTTTTTATGTAAGATTATTTCCCTATTCACCATGGGCCTCTATGGGCTCGCAAATATCACCTTCCAGATTCCACGAAAAGTTTGATCGGAAACTGCTTCCTGAAGTCTAAGTTATAAGTCTGTGAGATGTACTCACAGATCAGAAAGAAGATTCTCAGAAAGCTTCTTTCACATTTTGAATGGATGAAATTTCATTTATCAGCCCAGGCCTCAATGCGATCCAAGGAAGCCCTTCTCAGGTTCCTCAAAGACAGTGTTAATGAGTTTGCATCACACATGGCAATGCAGTTTCTCAGAGAAAGCTTCTCTTTAGTTATGAAACTGCTTCCTGAAGTCTAAGTTATAAGTCTGTGAGATGTACTCACAGATCTGAAAGAAGATTCTCAGAAAGCTTCTTTCACATTTTGAATGGATGAAATTTCATTTATCAGCCCAGGCCTCAATGCGATCCAAGGAAGCCCTTCTCAGGTTCCTCAAAGACAGTGTTAATGGAATGCTCCACGAAACATAAGTGTAACTCTGGGAGATGAATTCACACATCACCAAGAAGTTTCTAGGAAAGCTTCATTCAAGTTTTCAACTGTGGATATTTCCTTTGACACCGTAAGCTTCATTGCACTAAGAAATATCCCAAAGCAGATTTCCAGAAAACTATGTTAACAAACTGATCAGTGAATAGAAACGTGTAGCTCTGTGAGTTGCATTCACACATGGCAATGCAGTTTCTCAGGAAAAGCTTTCTCTTTCGTTATTATGTGAGATATTTCCTTTTTCACCATAGCCCTCAATGAGCTCCCCAATATCTAACTCTTCTGCAGAATCCACGACAACCAGCTGTTAGCAAACTGTCCCAAGAAGGAAGCTGTGGAACTCTGTGTGATGAAGCTACCACATCAGAAGGCACAAATCTCAGAAAGCGTCTCTCTAGTCCATTATGTGAGGTATTTCCTTCTTGCACCATGGGCCCCTATGGGCTCCCAAATCACTTTCCAGACTCCATGAAAAGAGTGTTAGCAACTGCTTCCTGAAGTCTAGTTATAAGTCTGTTGAGATGAACTCACATAGCAGAACGAGTTTCTCCGAAAGTTTCTTTTCACGTTTTGAATGATGAATTTCACTTCCTTATCAGCGTAAGCTATCAATTCGATAGACGGGAAGCCCTTCTCAGGTTTCCTCAAAGACCGTTGTTAATGCACTGCTCCACGAAACATAAGTTTAACTCTGTAAGATGAATTCAACCTCACCAAGAAGTTTCTTAAGAAAGCTTCTTTCTAGTTTTATATTGAGGATATTTCCTTTGTCTCCGTCAAGCTTCATTGCCACTAAAAGTATCCCATTGCAGATTTCCAAGGAAAACTAGTGAGCAAATTGATCCACCTGCAAGAGAAAGTTGTTAACTCTGTGAGTTTGCATCACACATGGCAATTGCAGTTTCCTTCAGAAACCTTCTCTTTAGTTATTTAGTTTGGATGTTTCCTTTCTTCACGATAGCCCTCAGTGAAGCCCAAATATACCTTTGAAGAATCCACGACAACAGTGTTAGCAAACTGTTTCAAGAAGGGAAGGTGGAACTCTGTGTGATGAAGTCACACATCAGAAAGCAATCTCTCAGAATGCTTCTCTCCAGTTATTATATGTGATATTTCCTTTTTCACCATGGGCCCCTATGGCCTCCCAATAACACTTTCCAGAATCCAGGAAAAGAGTGTTCTCAAACTGCTTGCTGATGTCTAAGTATCAGTCTGTGAGATGAAATCACAGATCAGAAAGAAGTTTCTCAGAATGCTTCTTTTACGTTTTGAACTGATGAAATCTCCTTTATCAGCGTAGACCTCAATGCTCTCCAAGGAAGCCCTTCTCAGGTTCCGGAAAGACAGTGTTAATAGACTACTCAACGAAACATAAGTGTAACTTTGTGAGATGAATTCACAGATCAACAAGAAGTTTCTAAGAAAGCTTCTTTCTAGTTTTCATCTGAGGATATTGCATTTGTCACCGTAAGCTTCATGGCGATTAGAGGTATTCCATTGCAAGATTACCAGAAAACGTAGTTAGCAAACTTGATCACTGAAGAGAAACGTGTAACTCTGTGAGTTGCATTCCACACATGGCAATGCAGTTTCTCCAGAAAGCTTCTCTTATTTATTATGTGAGGATATTTCCTGTTTCATCATAGCCCTCAATGAGCTCCCTAAATATACCTCTGGCAGAATCACGAGAACAAGGTTAGCAAACTGTTCAAGAAGGAAAGGGTGGAACTCTGTGTGATGAAGTCACACATCAGTAAGCAATCTCTCAGAAACCTTCTATCTAGTTATTATGTGAGGATATTTCCTTTTTCACCATGGGACCCTATGGGCTCCCAAATATCACTTTCCAGATTCCACGAAAAGAGTGTTACCAAACTACTTCCTGAAGTCCAAGTTATAAGCCTGTGAGATGAACTCACAGATCAGAAAGAAGTTTCCTCAGAATGCTTCTTTCACGTTTTGAACGGATGAAATTTTCTTCATCAGCCTAGGCCTCAATGCGATCCAAGGAAGCCCTTCTCAGGTTCCTCAAAGAAAGTGTTAATGGACTGCTCCATGAAGCATATGTGTAACTCTGTGAGATGAATTCACACATCACCAAGACGTTTCTAAGAAAGCTTCTTTCTACTTTTCACCTGTGGATATTTCCTTTGTCACCATAAGTTTCATTACGATATGAAGTATCTAATTTCAGATTTCCAGAAAACCGTGTTAACAAACTGATCACTGAAGAGAAACGTGTAACTCTGTGAGTTGCATTCACTCCTGGCAATGCAGTTTCTCAGAAGGCGTCTTTCCCGTTGTGATCTGAGGATAGTTCCTTTTTAACCGTAACCCTCAATGAGCTCCCGAATATAACTTTGCAGAATCACCACAACAGTGTTAGCAAACTGTTCCAAGAAGGGAAGGGTGGAACTCTGTGTGATGAAGTCACACATCAGAAAGCAATCTCTCAGAAAGCTTCTCTCTAGCTATTATGTGAGGATATTTCCCTTTCCACCATGGGCCCCTATGGGCTCCCAAATATCACTTTCCAGATTCCACGAAAAGAGTGTTAGCAAACTGCTTCCTGAAGTCTAAGTTATCAGTCTGTGAGATGAACTCACAAATCAGAACGAAGTTTCTCTGAAAGCTTCTTTCACGTTTTGAACAGGTGAAATTTCCTTTATCAGCCTAGGCCTCAATGCGGTCCAAGGAAGGCCTTCTCAGTTTCCTCAAAGACAGTGTTAATGTGCTGCTCCATGAAACATAAGTGTAACTATGTGAGATGAATTCACACATCACCAAGTAGTTTCTAGGAAAGCTTATTTCTAGTTTTAATCTGAGGATATTTCCTTTGTCACCGTAAGCTTCATTGCCCTAAGGGGTGTCCCATTGCAGATTTCCAGAAAACTTAGTTAGTAAACTGATCACTGAAGAGGAACGTGTAACTCTGTGAGTTGCATTCACTCATGGAAATGCAATTTCTCAGAAAGCTTCTCTTTAGTTATCATGTGAGGATATTTCCTTTTTCAGCATAGAACTCAATGAGCTAGCAAATATTCCTTTGTAGAATCCACGACAACAGTGTTAGGAATCTGTTCCAAGAAGGGAAGGGTGGAACTCTGTGTGATGAACTCACACATCATTAGGCAATCTCTCAGAAAGCTTCTCTCTCTTTATTATGTGAGGATATTTCCTTTTTCACCATAGCCCTCAATGAGCTCCGAAATATCCTCTGCAGAACCCACGACAACAGTGTTAGCAAAGTGTTCCAAGAAGGGAAGGTGGAACTCTGTGTGATGAAGTCACACATCAGAAAGCAATCTCTCAGAAAGCTTCTCTCTAGTTATCATGTGAGGACATTTCGTTTTTCACCATGGACCCCTATGGGCTCCCAAATATCACTTTCAGATTCCATGAAAAGAGTGTTAGCAAACTGCTTCCTGAAGTCTAAGTTATAAGTCTGTGAGGTGAACTCACAGATCAGAAAGAAGTTTCTCAGAAAGCTTCTTTCACCCTTTGAACGGATGAAATTTCCTTCATCAGCGTAGGCCTCAATGCGATCCAAGGAAGCTCTTCTCGGGTTCCTCAAAGACAGTGTTAATGGACTGCTCAACGAAACATAAGTGTAACTCTATGAGATGAATTCAGACATCACCAAGAAGTTTCTAAGAAAGCTTCTTTCTTGTTTTCATGTGTGGATATTTCCTTTGTCACCGTAAGGTTCATTGCGCTATGAAGTATCTAATTGCAAATTTCCAGAAAACTGTTTTAACAAACTGATCACTGAAGAGAAAAGTGTAACTCTTTGAGTTGCATTCACACATGGCAATGCAGTTTCTCAGAAACCTTCTCTTTAGTTATTATGTTTGGATGTTTCCTTTTTCACAATAGCCCTCAATGAGCTCCCAAATATACCTTTGCAGAATCCACGACAACAGTGTTAGCAAACTGTTCCAAGAAGGGAAGGGTGGAACTCTGTGTGATGAAGTCACACTCAGAAAGCAATCTCTCAGAAAGCTTCTCTCTTGTTATTATGTGAGGATATTTCCTTTTTCACCATGGGCCCCTATGGGCTCACAAATATCACTTTCCAGATTCCAAGAAAAGAGTGTTATCAAACTGCTTCCTGAAGTCTAAGTTATAAGTCTGTGAGATGTACTCACAGATCAGAAAGAAGTTTCTCAGAAAACTTCTTTCACGTTTTGAACGGATGAAATTTCCTTCATCATCGTAGGCCTCAATGCGATCCAAGGAAGCCCTTCTCAGGATCCTCAAAACAGTGTTAATGGACTGATCCACGAAACATAAGTGTAACTCTGTGAGATGAAATCAGACTTCACCAAGAAGTTTCTAAGAAAGCTTCTTTCTAATTTTCATCTGTGGATATTTCCTTTATCACCGTAATGTTCATTGCACTATGAAGTATCTATTTGCAGATTACCAGAAAACTGTGTTAACAGACTGATCACTGAAGAGAAACGTGTAACTCTGTGAGGTGCATTCACACACGGCAATGCAGTTTCTCAGAAAGCTTCTCTTTAGTTATTCTGTGAGGATATTTCCTTTTTCACCATAGCCCTCAATGAGCTCCCAAATATACCTTTGCAGAATCCACGACAACAGGTTAGTAAACTGTTCCAAGAAGGGAAGGGTGGAACTCTGTGTGATGAAGTCACACTTCAGAAAGCAATCTCTCAGAAAGCTTCTCTCTAGTTTTTATGTGAGGATATTTCCTTTTTCACCATGGGCCCCTATGGGCTCCGAAATATCACTTTCCAGATTCCAAGAAAAGAGTTTTAGCACCTGCTTCCTGAAGTCTAAGTTATAAGTCTGTGAGATGAACTCACAGATCAGAAGGAAGTTTCTCAGAAAGCTTCTTTCACGTTTTAAACGGATGAAATTTCCTTTATCAGGGTAGGCGTCAATGCGATCCGTGGAAGCCCTTCTCAGGTTCCTCAAATACATTGTTAATGGACTGCTCCACGAAACATAAGTGTAACTCTGGAAGATGAATTCACACATCACCAAGAAGTTTCTAAGAAAGCTTCTTTCAAGTTTTGAATGGATGAAATTTCCTTTATCAGCGTGGGCCTCAATGCGATCCAAAGAAGCCCTTCTCTGGTTCCTCAAAGAAAGTGTTAAAGGACTGCTCCACGAAACATAAGTGTAACTTTGTGAGATGAATTCACACATCACCAAGAAGTTTCTAAGAAAGCTTCTTTCAAGTTTTCAACTGTGGATATTTCCTTTGACACCGTAAGCTTAATTGCACTAAGAAATATCCCAAAGCAGATTTCCAGAAAACTATGTTAGCAAACTTATCACTGAATAGATACGTGTAACTCTGTGAGTTGCATTCACACATTGCAACGCAGTTTCTCTGAAAGCTTCTCTTTAGTTATTATGTGAGGATATTTCCTTTTTCACCATAGCCCTCAATGAGCTCCCAAATATACCTCTGCAGAATCCACGACAACAGCGTTAGCAAACTGTTCCAAGAAGGGAAGAGTGGAACTCTGTGTGATGAAGTCACACATCAGAAGGCAATCTCTCAGAAAGCGTCTCTCTAGTCATTATGTGAGGATATTTCCTTCTTGACCATGGGCCCCTATGGGCTCCCAAATATCACTTTCCAGATTCCATGAAAAGAGTGTTCGCAAACTGCTTCCTGAAGTCTAAGGTATAAGTCTGTGAGATGAACCCACATATCAGAAAGAAGTTTCTCAGAAAGCTTCTTTCACGTTTTGAACGTATGAAATTTCCTTTATCAGCATAGGCCCCAATGCTATCCAAAGAAGCCCTTCTCAGTTTCCTCAAAGACAGTGTTAATGGACTGCTACACGAAAAATAAGTGTAACTTTGTGAGATGAATTCACACATCAACAAGAAGTTTCTCAGAAAGTTTCTTTCTAGTTTTCATTTGAGGATATTTCCTTTGTCACCGTAAGGTTCATGTCGATAAGAGTTATCCCATTGCAGATTTCCAGAATACTTAGTTTGCAAACTGAACAATGAAGCGAAACGTGTATCTCTGTGAGTTTCATTCACTCATGGCAATGCAGTTTCTCAGAAGGCTTCCTTCCAGTTTTGATTTGAGGATATTTCCTTTTTCACCATAGCCCTCAAAGAGCTCTCAAATATACCTCTGCAGAATCCACGACAACAGTGTTAGGAAACTGTTCCAAGAAGGGAAGGGTGGAACTCTGCGTAATGAAGTCACACATCAGAAAGCAATCTCTCAGAAAGCTTCTCTCTAGTGATTATGTGAGGATATTTCCTTTTTCACCATGGGCCCCTATGGGCTCCCAAATATCACTTTCCAGATTCCACGAAAAGAGTTTTAGCAAACTGCTTCCTGAAGTCTAAGTTATAAGTCTGTGAGATGAACTCACAGATCAGAAACAAGTTTCTCAGAAAGCTTCTTTCACGTTTTGAACTGATGAAATTTCCTTTATCATCATAGGCCTCAATGCGATTCAAAGAAGCCCTTCTCAGTTTCCTCAAAGAGAGTGTTAATGGACTCCTCCACGATACATAAATGTAACTTTGTGAGATGAATTCACTCATCAAAAAGAAGTTTCTAAGAAAGCTTCCTTCTAGTTTTCATCTGAGGATATTTCCTTTGTCACCGTAAGCCTCATTGCAATAAGAGGTATCCCATTGCAGATTTCCAGAAAACTTAGTTAGCAAACTGATCACTGAAGACAAACGAGTAACTCTGTGAGTTGCATTCACTCATGGCAATGCAGTTTCTCAGAAGGCTTCTTTCCAGTTTTGATCTGAGGATATTTCCTTTTTCACCATAGCCCTCAGTGAGCTCCCAAATATAACTTTGCAGAATCCACGACAACAGTGTTAGCAAACGGTTCCAATAAGGGAAGGGTGGAAATATGTGTGATGAAGTCACACATCAGAAAGAAATCTCTCAGAAAGCTTCTGTCTGGTTATTAAGTGAGGATATTTCCTTTTTCACCATGGGCCCCTATGGGCTCCCAAATATCACTTTCCAGAATCCAAGACAAGAGTGTTCGCAAACTGCTTTCTGAAGTCAACGCTATAAGTCTGTGAGATGTACTCACAGATGGGAAAGAAGTTTCTCAGAAAGCTTCTTTCACGTTTTGAACGGATGAAATTTCCTTTATCAGCGTAGGCCTCCATGCGATCCAAGGAAGCCCATCTCATGTTCCTGAAAGACAGTGTTAATGGACTGCTCCATGAAACATAAGTGTATCTCTGTGAGATGAATTCACTCATCACCAAGAAGTTTCTAAGAAAGCTTCTTTCTAGTTTTCCTCTGTAGATCTTTCCTTTGTCACCGTAAGGTTCATTGAGCTATGAAGTATGTAATTGCAGATTTCCAGAAAACTGTGTTAGCAAACTAATCACTGAAGAGAAACGTGTAACTCTGTGAGTTGCATTCCCACATGGCAATGCAGTTTCTCAGAAAGCTTCTCTTTAGTTATTAGGTGAGGATATTTCCTTTTTCACCATAGCCCTCAATGAGCTCCCAAATATACCTCTGCAGAGTATATGACAACAGTGTTAGCAAACTGTTCCAAGAAGGGAAAGAGGGAACTCTGTGTGATTAAGTCACACTTCAGAAAGCAATCTCTCAGAAAGCTTCTCTCTATTTATTATGTGAGGATATTTCCTTCTTCACCATGGCACCCTATGGGCTCCCAAATATCACTTCCCAGATTCCACGAAAAGAGTGTTAGCAAACTGCTTGCTGAAATCTAAGTTATAAGTCTGTGAGATGAACTCACAGATCAGAAAAAGTTTCTCAGAAAGCCTCCTTCACGTTTTGAACGGATGAAATTTCCTTCATCAGCGTAGGCCTCAATGCGGTCCAAGGAAGGCCTTCTCAGTTTCCTCAAACACAGTGTTAATGGACTGCTCCAAGAAACATAAGTGTAACTCTGTGAGTTGCAGTCATAGATGGCAACGCAGATCTCAGAAAGCATCTCTTTAGCTATTATGTGAGGATATTTCTTTTTTCACCCTAGCCCTCAATGAGTTCCCAAATATACCTCTGCAGAATCCACGACAACAGTGTTAGCAAACTGTTCTAAGAAGGGAAGGGTGGAAGTCTGTGTGATGAAGTCACACATCAGAAAGCAATCTCTCAGAAAGATTCTCTCTAGTTACTATGTGAGTATATTTCCTTTTTCACCATGAGCCCCGATGGACTCCCAAATATCACTTTCCAGATTCCACGAAAAGAGTGTTAGCAAACTGCTTCCTGAAGTCTAAGTTATAAGTCTGTGAGATGAACTCACAGATCCGAAAGAAGTTTCTCGGAAAACTTCTTTCCCGTTTTGAACGGACGAAATTTCCTTTGTCAGCATAGGCTTCAATGCGATCCAAGGAAGCCCTTCTCAGTTTCCTCAAAGACAGTGTTAATGGACTGCTCCAAGAAACATAAATGTAACTCTGTGAGATGAATTCACACATCACTAAGTAGTTTCTAGGAAAGCGTCTTTCTAGTTTTCATCTGAGGATATTTCCTTTGTCACCGTAAGCTTCATTTCGCTAAGAGGTATCCCATTGCAGATTTCCAGAAAACGTAGTTAGCAAACTGATCACTGAAGAGAAACGTGTAACTCTGTGAGTTGCATTCACTCATGGCAATGCAGTTCCTCAGAAGGCTTCTTTCCAGTTTTGATCTGAGGATATTTCCTTTTTCACCAGAGCCCTCAATCAGCTCCCAAATATAACCTTGCAGAATAAACGACAACAGTGTTAGACAACTATTCCAAGAAGGGATGGGTGGAACTCTGTGTGATGAAGTCACACATCAGAAAGCAATCTCTCAGAAAGCTTCTCTCTAATTATTATGTGAGGACATTTCCTTTTTCACCATGGGCCCCTATGGGATCCCATATATCACTTTCCAGAATCCACGAAAAGAGTGTTCACAAACTGCTTAATGAAGTCTAAGTTATAAGTCCGTGAGATGAACTCACAGATCAGAAAGAAGTTTCTCAGAAAGCTTCTTTGACGTTTTGAACGGATGAAATTTCCTTTATCAGTGTAGGCCTCAATGCGATCCAAGGAAGCCCTTCTCAGTTTCCTCAAGGCAGTGTTATTGGACTGCTCCAATAAACATAAGTGTAACTCTGTGAGATGAATTCACACATCACCAAGAAGTTTCTAGGAAAGCTACTTCCTACTGTTCATCTGAGGATATTTCCTTTGTCACCGTAAGCTTCATTGCGCTAAGAGGTATCCCATTGCAGATTTCCCGAAAACTTAGTTAGCAAACTGATCACTGAAGAGAAACGTGTAACTCTGTGAGTTGCATTCACTCATGGCAATGCAGTTTCTCAGAAGGCTTCTTTCCAGTTTTGATCTGAGGATATTTCCTTTTTCACCATAGCCCTCAATCAGCCCCCAAAGATAACTTGGCGGAATCCATGACAACAGTGTTAGCAAACTGTTCCAAGAAGGGAAGGGTGGAACTCTTTGTGATGAAGTCACACATCAGAAAGCAATCTCTCAGAAAGCTTCTCTCTAGTTATTATGTGAGGATATTTCCTTTTACACCATGGGCCCCTATGGGCTCTGAAATATCACTTTCCAGAATCCATGAAAAGAGTGTTCCCAAACTGCTTCCTGAAGTCCAAGTTATAAGTCTGTGAGATGAACTCACAGATCAGATACAAGTTTCTCAGAAAGCTACTTTCAAGTTTTGAACCAATGAAATTTCCTTTATCAGAGTAGACCTCAATGCGATCCATAGAAGCCCTTCTCAGGTTCCTCAAAGACGGTGTTAATGGACTGCTCCACGAAACATAAGTGTAACTCTGTGAGATGAATTCACACATCACCAAAAAGGTTCTAGGAAAGCTTCTTTCTAATTTTCATCTGTTGGTATATCCTTTGTAACCGTAAGGTTCATTGTGCTATGAAGTATCTAATTGCAGATTTCCAGAAAACTGTGTTAACAAATTGATCACTGAAGAGTAACCTGTAACTTTTTGAGTTGCATTCACACATGGCAACGCAGTTTCTCAAAAGCTTCTCTTTAGTTACTATGTGAGTGTATTTCCTCTTTCACTGTAGTCCTCAATGAGCTCCGAAATATTCTTCTGCAGAATCCACGACAACAGTGTTAGCAAACTGTTCCAAGAAAGGAAGGATGGAACTCTGTGTGATGAAGTCACCCATTAGAAAGCAATCACTCAGAAAGCTTCTCTCTAGTTATTATTTCAGGATATTTCCTGTTTCATCATGGGCCCCTAAGGGCACCCAAATATCACTTTCCAGAATCCACGAAAAGAGTGTTCGCAAACTGCTTCCTGAAGTCTCAGTTATAAGCTGTGAGATGAACTCACAGATCAGAAAGAAGTTTCTCAGAAAGTTTCTTTCACGTTTTCAACGGATGAAGTTTCCTTTATCAGCGTAGGCCTCAATACGATAGAAGGAAGCCCTTCTGAGGTTGCTCAAAGAGAGTGTTAATGGACTCCTCCACGAAACATAAGTCAAACTCGGGACGATGAATTCACACATCACCAAGAAGTTTCTAAGAAAGCTTCTTTCTAGTTTTCAATTGTGGATATTTCCTTTGTCAGCGTAAGGTTCATTGTGCTATGAAGTATCTATTGCAGATGTACAGAAAATTGTGTTAACAACTGATCACTGAATCGAAACGTGTAACTCTGTGAGCTGCATACACTCATGGCAACGCAGTTTCTCATAAAGCTTCTCTTTAGTTATTATGTGGGTATATTCCTTTTTCACCATAGCCCTCAATGAGCTCCCAAATATAACTTTGCAGAATACACGACAACAGTTTAGCAATCTGTTCCAAGAAGGAAACGGTGGACCTCTGCATGATGAAGTCACACATCAGAAATCAATCTCTCAAAAGTTTCTCTCCAGTTCTTATGTGAGATTATTTCCTGTTTCACAATGGGCCCCTATCGGCTTCCCAAATATCACTTTCCAGAATCCCCGAAAGAGTGTTCGCAAACTGCTTCCTGAAGTCCTAAGTTATGCACTCACAGATCAGAAAGAAGTTTCACACAAAGCTTCTTTCACGTTTTAAACGGATGAAATTTCCATTATCAGACTAGGCCTCAATGAGATCCAAGAAGCCCTTCTCAAGTTCCTCAAAGACAGTTTTAATGGACTGCTCCACGAATCATAAGTGTAACTCTGTGAGATGAATTCAAACATCACCAAGAAGTTTCTAATAAAGCTTCTTTCTAGTTTTCATGTGAGGATATTTCCTTTGTCACCGTAAACTTCATTGCGCTAAGAGGTATCCCATTGCAGATTTCCAGAAAACTTAGTTAGCAAACTGATCACTGAAGAGATACGTGTAACTCTGTGAGTTGCATTCACACATGGCAACGCAGTTTATCGGAAAGCTTCTCTTTAGTTACTATATGAAGATATTTCCTTTTTCACCATAGCCCTCAATGAGCTCCCAAATATAACTTTTCAGAATACACGACAACAGTGTTAGCACACTGTTCCAAGGCGGGAAAGGTGGAACTCTGTGTGATGAAT
>NW_022141758.1:0-21937 GCF_007565055.1 Rhinopithecus roxellana | reverse complement strand
GACTGGTACTTTCATATGCAGATGTCCACAGTTTCCCCCTCTTGGACAGAGTGCGAAAAACTGTTGTTCGTGGTTTCATGCAAATTATATTTGGGAACCTCAGTGAGGGTATGGTGAAAAGAAATATGACCCACATAATACTAAAGAGTAAGCTTTATGAGAAGACTGCCGTTCCATGATTGTATCAGCTCACGAGTTACACGTTGTCTAATTCAGTGATCATTTTTGTTAACACAGTTTTCTTTACAATCTGCAATTAGATACTTTAGCGCAATGAACCTTACGGTGACAAAGGAATATCCACAATTGAAACTAGAAGAAGCTTTCTTAGAACTTCTCTGGGGATTGTGAATTCATCTCCAGAGTTTACACTTATGTTTCGTGGAGCAGTCCATTAACACTGTCTTTGAGAACCTCAGGAGGGCTTCCTTTATCGTTTGAGTGCTAACGCGATAAGAGACTTCATCCGTTGCAAAGTGAAAGAGCTTTCTGAGAAACTTCTGTTCTGATCTGTGAGTTCACTCAATGCTTATACAGACTTCAGAAGCAGTTTGCAACAACCTTTCATGGAATCTGAAAGTGATATTTGGGGCCCATAGGGCCCATGGTAAACAAATATCCTACATAATAACTAGAGAGAAGCTTTCTGAGATTGCATTTCTTATGTGGGACTTCATCACACAGAGTTTCCACCTTCCTTCTTGGAACATTTTTGCAACCACTGTTTTCGTGTGATTCTTCAGAAGGTATATTTCTAGCTCATTGAGGGCTATGAAAAAGGAAATACCCTCACATAGAATAAAGAGAACTTTTGAGAAACTGCGTTGCCATGTGTGAATGCAACTCACAGTGTACACTTCTCTTCAGTGATCAGTTTGTTAACACAGTTTTCTAGGAAATCTGCAATTAGATTCTTCATAAGCAATGAACCTTTACGGTGACAACGGAATTATCCAAGAATTGAAAATTAGAAAGAAGCTTTCCTAGAACATTCTTGGTGATGTGTGAATTCATCTTCCAGAGTTACACTTATGTTTCGTGAGGCAGTCATTAACACGTCTTTGAGAAACCTAGAAGGCTTCCTATGATCGCATTGAGGCTACTCTGATAAAGAAATTTCATTGTTCAAACAAACTTGAAATACTTTCTGAGAAACTTATCTGAACTGTGAGTTCATCTCACAGACTTAGAACTTTGACTTCAGGAACAGTGTTTGGAACACTCTTTCGGGAATCTGGAAAGTGATGAGTTCGGGAGCCCATAGGGCCATGGTGAAAAAGGAAATCCTCACATAATACAGAGAGAAGCTTCTGAGAGATTGCTTTCTGATGTGTGGACTTGCATCAACAGAGTTCCACACCTTCCTCCGTCTTGGAACAGTTGCTAACACTGTGTCGTGATTCTGCAAGTGATATTTGGGGGCTCATTGAGGGCTAGGTGAAAAAGGAAATACCCAGATCAAAACTGAAGAAGCTTCTAGAGAACTCATGCATGAGTGAATGCAACTCACAGAGTTACACGTTTCTCTGTCAGTGACATTTTGTAACTACAGTTTTCGGAAATCTTGCAATGGATCTCTTAGCAATGAACTACGGTGACGGAAATATCCACTCAGATGAACAGTAAGAAGCTTTCCTAAAAACGTCTTGGTGATGTGTTGAATTCATCTCACAAGTTACACTTATGTTGTCGTGGAGCAGTCCATTAACACTGCTCACTTGAGGAAACTGAGAAGGGCTTCTTTTGATCGCATTGAAGGCCTACACGGATAAAGGAAATTTCATCCGTGTTCAAAACGATGAAAGAACTTGCTTAGAGACTTCTTTCTTTCTGTAGAGTTCATCTCACAGACTTATAACTTAGACTTCATAAGCAGTTTGCTAACACTCTTTTCGTGGATCTGGAAAGTGATATATGTGGAGCCAGGGTCCCGAGGAAAAGAAATCCCTCACTAATATATAGAGAGAAGCTTTCTGAGAGGATGCTTTCTGATGTGTGACTTCATACACAGAGTTTCCCCTCCCTTCTTGGAACAGTTTTTCAACACTGTTGTCGTGGATTCTGCAGGTCATATTTGGGAGCTCATTGAGGCTTGTGAAAAGGAAATATCCTCAGTCAAAACGAAGAAGCCTTCTAGGAACTGCACATTGCCATATGTGATTGCAACCACAGGTTGTCACACGTTTCTCTTCAGTTGCAGATTTGTCTAACTAGTTTTCTGAAATCTGCAATTGATCTGCAAGAATGAAGCTTCCGGTGAAAAAGGAAATTCCCAGATGAAACTAGAAAGAAGCTTTCTAGAAACTATATTTGGTGATGTGTGAATCATCTCACAGAGTAAAATTATGTGTCTTGGAGCAGTCCATTAACACCGTCTTTGAGGAACCTGAGAGGGCTTCTTGGATCGCATTGAACACTATGCTGAAAAGGAAATTCATCCGTTCAAAACGGAAAGAAGTTTTCCTGAGAACTTCTTTCTGTAGAGTTCATCTCACAGACTTATAACTTAGACTTCAGGAGCAGTTTGCTAACACTCTTTTCGTGGAACTGGAAGTGATATTTGGAGTCCATCGGGGCCATGGTAAAAGAAATATACTCACATATAACTAGAGAAACTTCTGAGAGATTGCTTGGATGTTTGACTTCATCACACAGATTCCACCCTTCCCTTCTTGGAACATTTGCTAACACTGTTTCTCGTGGATTCTGCAGAGGTATATTTGGGACTCATTGAGGGCTAGTGGAAAAAGAAATAACCTCATCATAATCTGAAAGCAGGCTTTCTATCGAAATTGCATTTCCATCAGTGACATGCACTCACAGATTTATCTTCGAGCATTGTAATAGTTTTTCTGGACAGCATTGCACTGGAAACTGTTTCGAGATAACTGAGAGGCTGCCAATGGACCCATGAGCTTCGTCAGATGAAAACTAATTTCTAGAAATCGTTCGAGTGTAATAATCTGAAGGATTATGTCGTGCGCCCTTCCTTTGAGGAACCTAGCTTTTGTTCTTGAGCTCGTGATGAATGTTGGTTTACGGCGACTTTAACTTCTCTGATCTAGTCATCAAGACTTATAACTTGATGTCTAGGAAGCAGTTTGCTAACACTCTTTTCCGTGGAATCTGGGAATGAATATTTTGGGAGCCCTTAGGGGCCCATGGTGAAGAAGGAAATATCCTCACATAATACCTAGAGAGCTTTCTTAGGAAATTGCTTTCTGGAGTGTGACTTCCATCACAAAGCAGTTCACCTCTCCCTTCGTTGGAACAGTGCTAACACTTGTCATGTGACTCTTGCAAGAGGTAAATTCTTGGGAGCTCGTATGAGGGCTATGAGTGAAAAAGGAAATATACTCACCATAATAACTAATAGAAGCAAGCTTTCCTGAAACTCTTCCATTTTGTGAATGCAACTTCACAGAGTTACATGTTTCTCTTCAGGAATAGTTTTTCAACACAGTTTTCTGGAAACTGCAATTAGATACGTTCTAGACTCAATGAACCTACGGTGACAAAGTAAAGATCTACAAGGAACGGAAAAATTAGAAAGAAGCTTTCCTTAGAAACTTCTTGGTGAAGTCTGAATTCATCTCACAGAGTTACACTTATGTTTAGTGGATCAGTCCATTAACACTGTTTTGAGGGATCCTGAGAAGGGCTTCCTTGGATCGCATTGAGGCCTACGCTGATGAAGGAAATTTCGTCCGTTCAAAACGTGAAAGAAGTTTCTGAGAAACTTCTTTCTGATCTGTGAGTACATCTCACAGACTTATAACTTAGACTTTCAGGAAGCAGTTTGCTAACACTCTTTTCGTGGAATCTGGAAGTGATATTTGGGAGCCCATAGGGGCCCATGTGAAAAAGGAAATATCCTCACTAATAACAAGAGAGAAGCTTTCTGAGAGATTGCTTTCTGAATGTGTGACTTAATCACACATAGTTCCACCCTTCCCTTCTTGGAACAGTTTGCTAACACTGTTGTCGTGGATTCTGCAAAGTTATATTTGGGAGCTCATTGAGGGCTATGGTGAAAAAGGAATATCCTCAAATAATAACTAAAGAGAAGGCTTTCTGAGAAACTGCATTGCCATGAGTGAATGCAACTCACAGAGTTACTACGTTTCTCTTCAGTGATCAGTTTGCTAACTAAGTTTTCTGGAAATCTGCAATGAGATACTTCATAGCTGCAATGAAGCCTTACGGTGACAAAGGAAATATCCTACAGATGAAAACTAGAAGGAAGCTTTCTTAGAAACTTCTTTGTGATGAGTGAATTCATCTCACAAGTTACATTTATGTATCGTGGAGGCAGTCCATTAACACTGTCTTTGAGGAACATGAGAAGGGCTTCCTTGGATCGCATTGAGGCCTAGGCTGATAAAGGAAATTTCATCAGTTCAAAACGTGAAAGAAGCTTTCTGAGAAACTTGTTTCTGATCTGTGAGTTCATCTCACAGACTTATAACTTAGACTTCAGGAAGCAGTTTGCTAAAACTCTTTTCGTGGAATCTGGAAAGTGATATTTGGGAGCCCATAGGGGCCCATGGTGAAAAAGGAAATATCCTCACATAATCACTAGAGAGAAGCTTTCTGAGAGATTGCTTTCTGATGTGTGACTTCATTACGCAGAGTTCCACCCTTCCCTTCTTGGAACAGTTTCCTAACACTGTTGTCGTGGATTCTGCAGAGGTATATTTGAGAGCTCTTTGAGGGCTATGGTGAAAAAGGAAATATCCTCAAATCAAAACTGGAAGGAAGCCTTCTGAGAAACTGCATTGCCATGAGTGAATGAAACTCACAGAGATACACGTTTCGCTTCATTGTTCAGTTTGCAAACTAAGTATTCTGGAAATCTGCAATGGGATAACTCTTATCGACATGAACCTTACGGTGACAAAGGAAATATCCTCAAATGAAAACTAGAAAGAAACTTTCTGAGAAACTTCTTGTTGATGTGTGAATTCATCTCACAAAGTTACACTTATTTTTCGTGTAGCAGTCCATTAACACTGTCTTTGAGGAAACTGAGAAGGGCTTCTTTGGATAGCATTGGGGCCTATGCTGATAAAGGAAATTTCATACGTTCAAAACGTGAAAGAAGCTTTCTGAGAAACTTCTTTCTGATATGTGGGTTCATCTCACAGACTTATACCTTAGACTTCAGGAAGCAGTTTGCGAACACTCTTTTCATGGAATCTGGAAAGTGATATTTGGGAGCCCATAGGGGCCCATGGTCAAGAAGGAAATATCCTCACATAATGACTAGAGAGACGCTTTCTGAGAGATTGCCTTCTGATGTGTGACTTCATCACACAGAGTTCCACCTTCCCTTCTTGGAACAGTTTGCTAACGCTGTTGTCGTGGATTCTGCAGAGGTATATTTGGGAGCTCATTGAGGGCTATGGTGAAAAGGAAATATCCTCACATAATAACTAAAGAGAAGCTTTCAGAGAAACTGCGTTGCAATGTGTGAATGCAACTCACAGAGTTACACGTATCTATTCAGTGATAAGTTTGCTAACATAGTTTTCTGGAAATCTGCTTTGGGATATTTCTTAGTGCAATTAAGCTTACGGTGTCAAAGGAAATATCCAGAGTTGAAAACTTGAAAGAAGCTTTCTTAGAAACTTCTTGGTGATGTGTGAATTCATCTCACAAAGTTACACTTATGTTTCGTGGAGCAGTCCTTTAACACTTTCTTTGAGGAACCAGAGAAGGGCTTCTTTGGATCGCATTGAGGCCCACGCTGATAAAGGAAATTTCATCCATTCAAAACTTGAAAGAAGCTTTCTTAGAAACTTCTTGGTGATGTGTGAATTCATCTTCCAGAGTTACACTTATGTTTCGTGGAGCAGTCCATTAACAATGTATTTGAGGAACCTGAGAAGGGCTTCCACGGATCGCATTGACGCCTACCCTGATAAAGGAAATTTCATCCGTTTAAAACGTGAAAGAAGCTTTCTGAGAAACTTCCTTCTGATCTGTGAGTTCATCTCACAGACTTATAACTTAGACTTCAGGAAGCAGGTGCTAAAACTCTTTTCTTGGAATCTGGAAAGTGATATTTCGGAGCCCATAGGGGCCCATGGTGAAAAAGGAAATATCCTCACATAAAAACTAGAGAGAAGCTTTCTGAGAGATTGCTTTCTGAAGTGTGACTTCATCACACAGAGTTCCACCCTTCCCTTCTTGGAACAGTTTACTAACCTTGTTGTCGTGGATTCTGCAAAGGTATATTTGGGAGCTCATTGAGGGCTATGGTGAAAAAGGAAATATCCTCACAGAATAACTAAAGAGAAGCTTTCTGAGAAACTGCATTGCCGTGTGTGAATGCACCTCACAGAGTTACACGTTTCTCTTCAGTGATCAGTCTGTTAACACAGTTTTCTGGTAATCTGCAAATAGATACTTCATAGTGCAATGAACATTACGGTGATAAAGGAAATATCCACAGATGAAAATTAGAAAGAAGCTTTCTTAGAAACTTCTTGGTGAAGTCTGAATTCATCTCACAGAGTTACACTTATGTTTCGTGGATCAGTCCATTAACACTGTTTTGAGGATCCTGAGAAGGGCTTCCTTGGATCGCATTGAGGCCTACGCTGATGAAGGAAATTTCAGTCCGTTCAAAACGTGAAAGAAGTTTTCTGAGAAACTTCTTTCTGATCTGTGAGTACATCTCACAGACTTATAACTTAGACTTCAGGAAGCAGTTTGCTAACACTCTTTTCTTGGAATCTGGAAAGTGATATTTGTGAGCCCATAGGGGCCCATGGTGAAAAAGGAAATATCCTCACATAATAACAAGAGAGAAGCTTTCTGAGAGATTGCTTTCTGAAGTGTGACTTCATCACACAGAGTTCCACCCTTCCCTTCTTGGAACAGTTTGCTAACACTGTTGTCGTGGATTCTGCAAAGGTATATTTGGGAGCTCATTGAGGGCTATTGTGAAAAAGGAAACATCCAAACATAATAACTAAAGAGAAGGTTTCTGAGAAACTGCATTGCCATGTGTGAATGCAACTCAAAGAGTTACACTTTTCTCTTCAGTGATCAGTTTGTTAAAACAGTTTTCTGGAAATTTGCAATTAGATACTTCATAGCGCAATGAACCTTACGGTGACAAAGGAAATATCCACACATGAAAACAAGAAAGAAGCTTTCTTAGAAACTTCTTGGTGATGTCTGAATTCATCTCATAGAGTTACACTTATGTTTCGTTGAGCAGTCCATTAACACTGTCTTTGAGGAACCCGAGAAGAGCTTCCTTGGATCGCACTGAGGCCTACGCTGATGAAGGAAATTTCATCCGTTCAAAGGGTGAAAGAAGCTTTCTGAGAAACTTCTTCTGATCTGTGAGTTCACCTCACAGACTTATAACTTAGACTTCAGGAAGCAGTTTGCTAACACTCTTTTCATGGAATCTGGAAAGTGATATTTGGGAGCCCATAGGGGTCCATGGTGAAAAACGAAATGTCCTCACATGATAACTAGAGAGAAGCTTTCTGAGAGATTGCTTTCTGATGTGTGACTTCATCACACAGAGTTCCACACTTCCCTTCTTGGAACACTTTGCTAACACTGTTGTCGTGGGTTCTGCAGAGGTATATTTCGGAGCTCATTGAGGGCTATGGTGAAAAAGGAAATATCGCACATAATAACTAAACAGAAGCTTTCTGAGAAACTGCATTGCCATGTGGGAATGCAACTCACATAGTTACACGTTTCTCTTCAGTCATCAGTTTGTTAACACAGTTTTCAGGAAATCTGCAATCAGATTCTTCATAGCGCCATGAACCTTACGGTGACAAAGGAATTATCCACAGATTACAACTGGAAAGAAGCTTTCTTAGAAACTTCTTGGTGATGTGTGAATTCAATTCACCAAGTTACACTTATGTTTCATGGAGCAGTCCATTAACACTTTCTTTGAGGAACCAGAGAAGGGCTTCTTTGGATAGCATTGAGGCCTACACTGATAAAGAAAATTTCATCCGTTCAAAACGTGAAAGAAGCTTTCTGAGAAACTTCTTTCTGATCTGTGAGTTCACCTCACACACTTATAACTTAAACCTCAGGCAGCAGTTTGCTATCACTCTGTTCGTGGAATCTTTCAAGTGATACTTGGGAGCCCATAGGGGCCCATGGTGAAAAAGGAAATCTCCTCACATAATAACCAGAGAGAAGCTTTCTAGAGATTGCTTTCTGATGTGTGACTTCATCTCACAGAGTTCCACCCTTCCCTTCTTGGAACACTTTGCTAACACTGTTGTCGTGGGTTCTGCAGAGGTATACTTCGGAGCTCATTGAGGGCTACGGTGAAAAAGGAAATATACTCACATAATAACTAAAGAGATGCTTTCTGAGTAACTGCGTTGCCATGTGTGAATGCAGCTCACAGAGTTACACGTTTCTCTTCAGTGATCAGTTTGTTAACACAGTTTTCTGGAAATCTGCAATTAGATACTTCATAGCGCAATGTACCTTACGGTGACAAAGGAATTATCCACAGATTACAACTGGAAAGAAGCTTTCTTAGAAACTTCTTGGTGATGTGTGAATTCATCTTCCAGATTTACAATTATGTTTGGTGGAACAGTCCATTAACACCGTCTTTGAGGAACCTGAGAAGGGCTTCCTTGGATCGCATTGAGGCCTACGCTGATAAAGAAAATTTCATCCGTTCCAAACGTGAAACAAGCTTTCTGAGAAACTTCTTTCTGATCTGTGAGTTCATCTCACAGACTTATAACTTAGACTTCAGGAAGCAGTTTGCGAACACTCTTTTTGTGGAATCTGGAAAGTGATATTTGGGAGCCCATAGGGAACCATGGTGAAAAAGGAAATATCCTCACATAATAACTAGAGAGAAGCTTTTTGAGAGATTGCTTTCTGATGTGTAACTGCATCACACCGAGTTCCACCCTTCTCTTCTTGGAACAGTTTGCTAAAACTGTTGTCGTGGATTCTGCAAAGTTATATTTGGGGGCTCATTGAGGGCTATGGTGAAAAAGGAAATATCGCACATAATAACTAAACAGAAGCTTTCTGAGAAACTGCATTGCCATGTGGGAATGCAACTCACAGAGTTACACGTTTCTCTTCAGTCATCAGTTTGTTAACACAGTTTTCAGGAAATCTGCAATCAGATTCTTCATAGCGCCATGAATCTTACGGTGACAAAGGAATTATCCACAGATTACAACTGGAAAGAAGCTTTCTTAGAAACATCTTGGTGATGTGTGAATTCATCTCACCAAGTTACACTTATGTTTCGTGGAGCAGTCCTTTAACACTTTCTTTGAGGAACCAGAGAAGGGCTTCTTTGGATCGCATTGAGGCCTACTCTGATAAAGGAAATTTCATTGGTTCCAAACATGAAAGAAGCTTTCTGGGAAACTTCTTTCTGATCTGCGAGTTCATCTCAAAGACTTATAACTTAGACTTCAGGAAGCAGTTTGCTAACACTCTTTTCGTGGAATCCGGAAAGTGATATTTGGGAGCCAATAGGGTCCCATTGTGAAAAAGAAAATATCCTCACATAATAACTAGAGAGAAGCTTTCTGAGAGATTGCTTTCTGATGTGTGACTTCATCACACAGAGTTCCACCCTTCCCTTCTTGGAACAGTTTTCTAACACTGTTGCGGTGGATTCTGCAAACTCATATTTGGGAGCTCATTCAGGGCTATGGTGAAAAAGGAAATATCCTCAGGTCAATACTGGAAAGAAGCCTTCTGAGAAACTGCATTGCCATGAGTGAATGCAACCCACAGGGTTGCACATTTCTCTTCAGTGATCAGTTTGCTAACATAGTTTTCTGGAAATCTGACTCGTTATTTTTCTTAGCAGAATGAAGCTTACCATGTCAAAGGAAATATCCTCAGATGAAAACTAGAAAGAAGCTTTCGAAGAAACTTCTTGGTGGATGTGTGACTTAATCTCACAGAGTTACATTTATGTTTCGTTGAGCAGTCCATTAACACTGTCTTTGAGGAACCTGAGAAGGGCTTCTTTGGATCGCATTGAAGACTACGCTGATAAAGGAAATTTCATCCGTTCAAAACGTGAAAGAAGGTTTCTGAGAAACTTCTTTCTGATATGTGAGTTCATCTCACAGACTTATAACTTAGACTTCAGGAAGCAGTTTGCTAAAACACTTTTCGTGGAATCTGGAAAGTGATATTTGGGAGATCATAGGGGCCCATGTTGAGAAAGGAAATATCCTGACATAATAACTAGAGAGAAGCCTTCTGAGAGATTGCTTTCTGATGTGTGACTTCATCACACAGAGTTCCACCCTTCCCTTCTTGGAACAGTTTTCTAACACTGTTCTCGTGGATTTTGCAGAGGTATATTTGGGAGCTCATTGAGGGCTATGGTGAAAAAGGAAATATCCTCAGATCAGAACTGGAAAGAAGCCTTCTGAGAAATTGCATTTCCATGAGTGAATGCAACTCACAGAGTTACACGTTTCTTTTCAGTGATCAGTTTGCTAACTAAGTTTTCTGGAAATCTGCAATGGGATAACTCTTATCGAAATGAACCTTACGGTGACAAAGGAAATATTCTCAGATGAAAACTAGAAAGAAGCTTTCCTAGAAACTTCTTGTTGATGTGTGAATATATCTAACACAGTTGAACTTATGTTTCGTGGAGCAGGCCATTAACACTGTCTTTGAGGAACCTGAGAAGGGCTTCTTTGGATAGCATTGAGGCCTACGCTGATAAAGGAAATTTCAGCCGTTGAAAACGTGAAAGAAGCTTTGTGGGAAACTTCTTTCTGATCTGAGAGTTCATCTCACAGACTTATAACTTAGACTTCAGGAAGCAGTTTGCGAACACTCTTTTAGTGGAATCTGGAAAATGATATTTGGGAGCCCTTAGGGGCCCATGGTGAAAAAGGAAATATCCTCACATAATACCTAGAGAGAATCTTTCTGAGAGATTGCTTTCTGATGTGTGACTTCATCACAAAGAGTTCCACCCTTCCCTTCTTGGAACAGTTTGCTAACACTGTTGTCATGGATTCTGCAGAGGTATACTTGGGAGCTCGTAGAGGGCTAAGGTGAAAAAGGAAATATCCTCACATAATAACTAAAGAGAAGCTTTCTGAGAAACTTCGTTTCCATTTGTGAATGCAACTCAAAGAATTACATGTTTCTCTTCAGTGATCAGTTTTTTAACACAGTTTTCTGGAAATCTGCAATTAGATACTTCTTAGCGCAATGAACCTTACGGTGACAAAGGAAATATCCACAGATGAAAACTCGAAAGAATCTTCCTTAGAAACTTCCTGGTGATGTGTGAATTCATCTCACAGATTTACACTTATATTTCGTGGTGTAGTCCATTAACACTGTCTTTGAGGAACCTGAGAAGGGCTTCTTTGGATCGCATTGAGGACTACGCTGATAAAGGAAGTTTCATCCGTTCAAAACGTGAAAGAATCTTTCTGAGAAACTTCGTTCTGATCTGTGAGTTCATCTCAAAGATTTATAACTTAGACTTCAGGAAACAGTTTGCTAAAACTTTTTTCATGGAATCTGGAAAGTGATTATTGGGAGCCCATAGGGGCCCATGGTGAAAAAGGAAATATCCTCACATAATAACTAGAGAGAAGCTTTCTGAGAGATTACTCTCTGATGTGTGACTTCATCACACAGAGTTCCACCCTTCCCTTCTTGGAACAGTTTGCTAACCCTGTTGTCGTGTATTCTGCAGAGGTATATTTGGGAGCTCATTGAGGGCTATGATGAAAAAGGAAATATCCTCACATAATAACTAAAGAGAAGTTTTCTGAGAAACTTCGTTGCCATGTGTGAATGCAACTCACAGATTTACACGTTTCTCCTCAGTGACCAGTTTGTTAACACAGTTTTCTGGAAATCTGCAATTAGATTCTTCATAGCGCAATGAACATTATGGTGACAAAGGAAATATCCACAGATGAAAACTAGAAAAAGGTTTCTTAGAAACTTCTTGGTGATGTGTGAATTCATCTTCCAGAGTTACACTTATGTTTCGTGCAGCAGTCCATTAACACTGTCTTTGAAGAAACTGAGAAGGGCTTCCTTGGATCGCATTGAGGCCTACGCTGATAAAGGAATTTCATCCATTTCAAACGTGAAAGAATCTTTCTAAGAAACTTCTTTCTGATCTGTGAGTTCATCTCACTGAATAATAACTTAGACTTCAGGAAGCAGTTTGCTAACACTCTTTTCGTGGAATCTGGAAAGTGATATTTGGGAGCTCATTGGGTCCATGGAGAAAAAGGAAATATCCTCACATAATAACTAGAGAGAAGCCTTCTGAGAGATTGCTTTCTGATGTGTGACTTCATCACACAGAGGTCCACACTTCCCTCCTTGGAACAGTTGGCTAACACTGTTGTTGTTTATTCTGCAGAGGTATATTTGGGAGCTCATTGAGGGCTATGGTGTAAAAGGAAATATCCTCCGATCAAAACTGGAAAGAAGCCTTCTGAGAAACTGCATTGCCATGAGTGAATGCAACTCACAGAGTTACACGTTTCTCTTCAGTGACCATTTTGTTAACTAAGTTTTCTGGAAATCTGCAATGGGATACCTCTTATCGCAATGAAGCTTACGGTGACAACGGAAGTATCCTCAGATGAAGAGTACAAAGAAGCTTTCGTAGAAAATTCTTGTTGATGTGTGAATTCATCTCACAAATTTACACTTATGTTTCGTGGAGCAGTCCATTAACACTGTCTTTGAGGAACCTGAGAAGGGCTTCTTTTGATCGCATTGAGGTCTACGCTGATAAAGGAAATTTCATCCGTTCAAAACGTGAAAGAAGCTTTCTCAGAACCGTCTTTCTGATATGTGAGTTTATCTCATAGACTTATAACATAGACTTCAGGAAGTAGTTTGCTAACACTCTTTTCGTGGAATCTGGAAAGTTATGTTTGGGAGCCCATAGGGGCCCAAGGTGAAAAAGGAAATATCCTCTCATAATAACTAGAGAGAAGCTTTCTGAGAGACTGCTTTCTGATGTGTGACTTCATCACACAGAGTTCCTCCCTTCCCTTCTTGGAACAGTTTGCTACCACTGTTGTCGTGGATTCTGCAAAGGAATATTTGGGAGCTCATTGAGAGATATGGTGAAAAAGGAAATATCGTCACATAATAACTAAAGAGAAGCTTTCTGAGAAACTACGTTGCCATGTGTGAATGCAACTCACAGAGTTTCACGTTTCTCTTCAGTGGTCAGTTTGGTAACAGTTTTCTGGAAATCTGCAATTAGATACTTCATAGCGCAAAGAACCTTACGGTGACAAAGGAAATATCCACAGATGAAAACTAGAAAGAAGCTTTTGTAGAAACTTCTTGGTGATGTGTGAATTCATCTCACAGAGATACACTTATGTTTCGTGGAGCAGTCCATTAACACTGTCTTTCAGCAACCTGAGAAGGGACTCCTTGGATCGCATTGAGGCCTATGCTGATAAAGTAAATTTCATCCTTTCAAAACGTAAAAGAATCTTTCTGAGAATCTTCTTTCTGATATGTGAGTTCATCTCACAGACTTATAACTTAGACTTCAGCGAGCAGTTTGCTAACACTCTTTTCATGGATTCTGGTAAGTGTTATTTGGGAGCCCATAGGGGCCCATGGTGAAAAAGGAAATAATCTCACATAATGCCTAGAGAGAAGCTTTCTGAGAGATTACTCTCTGATGTGTGACTTCATCACACAGAGTTCCACCCTTGCTTCTTGGAACAGTTTGCTATCACTGTTGTCGTGGATACTGCAGAGGTATTTGTGGGAGCTCATTGAGGGCTATGGTGAAAAAGAAAATATCCTCAGATCAAAATTGGAAAGAAGCCTTCTGAGAAACTGCATTGCCATGAGTGAAAGCAACACACAGAGTTACACGTTTCTGTTCAGTGATCAGTTTGCTAACTAAGTTTTCTGGAAATCTGCAATGGGATATCTCTTACCGCAATGAAGCTTACGGTGGCAAAGGAAATATCCTCAGATGAAAACTAGAAAGAGGCTTTGTTAGAAACTTCTTGGTGATGTGTGAATTCATCTCACAAAATTACACTTATGTTTCGTGGAGCAGTCCATGAACAGTGTCTTTGAGGAACCTGAGAAGGGCTTGTTTGGATTGCATTGAGGTCTACGCTGATAAAGGAAATTTCATCCATTCCAAACGTGAAAGAAGCTTTCTGAGAAACTTCTTTCTGATGTGTGAGTTCATCTGACAGACTTATAACTTAGACTTCAGGAAGCAGTTTGCTAACACTCTTTTCGTGGAATCTGGAAAGTGATATATGGGACCCCATAGGGGCCCAGGGTGAAAAATGAAATATTCTCTCATAATAACTAGAGAGAAGCCTTATGCGAGATTGCTTTCTGATGTGTGTCTTCATCACACAGATTTCCACCCTTCCCTTCTTGGAACAGTTTGCTACCACTGTTGTCGTGGATTCTGCAAAGGAATATTGGGGAGCTCATGAGATTTATGGTGAAAAAGGAAATATACTCAGATAACAACTAAAGAGAAGCTTTCGGAGAAACTGCGTTGCCATGAGTTAATGCAACTCACAGAGTTACACGTTTTTTTTTAGTGATCAGTTTGCTAACTAAGTTTTCTGGATATCTGCAATGGGATAACTCTTAGCGCAATGAAGCTTATGGTGACAAAGGTAACATCCTCAGATGAAAACTAGAGGGAAGATTACTTAGAAACTTCTTGGTGATGTGTGAATTCATCTCACAGAGTTACACTTATGTTTCGTGGAGCAGTCCATTAACACTGTCTTTGAGGAAACTGAGAAGGGCTTCCTTGGATCGCATTGAGGCCTACGCTGATAAAGGAAATTTCATCCGTTCAAAACGTGAAAGAAGCTTTCTGAGAAACTTCTTTCTAATCTGTGAGTTCGTCTCACAGAATTATAACTTAGAATTCAGGAAGCAGTTTGCGAACACTCTTTTCGTGGATTCTGGAAAGTGATATTTTGGAGCCCGTAGGGGCCCATTTGGACAAAGGAAATATCCTCACATAATAACTAGAGAGAAGCTTTCTGAGAGATTGCTTTCTGATGTGTGATTTCCTCACACAGAGTTCCACCCATCCTTTGTTTTAACAGTTTGCTAACACTGTTGTCTTGGATTCTGCAAAGGAATATTTGTGAGCTCATTGAGGACTATGGTGAAAAAAGAAATATCCTCACATAATAACTAGAGAGAAGCTTTCTGAGAGATTGCCTAATGATGTGTGAGTTCATCACACAGAGTTCCACCCTTCCCTTCTTGGAACAGATTCCTAACACTGTTGTCGTGGATTCTACAAAGGAATATTTGCTAGCTCATTGAGTTCTATGGTGAAAAAGGAAATATCCTCACATGATAACTAAAGAGAAGCTTTCTGAGAAATTGCATTTCCATGAGTGAATGCAACTCACAGAGTTACACGTTCCTCTTCAGTGATCAGTTTACTAACTAAGTTTTCTGGAAATCTGCAATGGGACACCTCTTAGGGCAATGAAGCTTACGGTGACAAAGGAAATATCCTCAGATTAAAACTAGAAAGAAGCTTTCCTAGAAACTACTTGGTGATGTGTGAATTCATCTCACATAGTTACACTTATGTTTCATGGAGCAGCACATTAACACTGTCTTTGAGGAAACTGAGAAGGCCTTCCTTGGACCGCATTGAGGCCTAGGCTGATAAAGGAAATTTCACCTGTTCAAAACGTGAAAGAAGCTTTCAGAGAAACTTCGTTCTGATTTGTGAGTTCATCTCACAGACTGATAACTTAGACTTCAGGAAGCAGTTTGCTAACACTCTTTTCGTGGAATCTGGAAAGTGATATTTGGGAGCCCATAGGGGCCCATGGTGGAAAGGGAAATATCCTCACATAATAACTAGAGAGAAGCTTTCTGAGAGATTGCTTTCTGATGTGTGACTTCATCACACAGAGTTCCACCCTTCCCTTCTTGGAACAGTTTGCTAACACTGTTGTGGTGGATTCTGCAAAGTTATATTCGGGAGCTCATTGAGGGTTACGGTTAAAAAGGAACTATCCTCAGATCACAACGGGAAAGACGCCTTCTGAGAAACTGCATTGCCAGGAGTGAATGCAACTCACAGAGTTACACGTTTCTCTTCAGTGATCAGTTTGTTAACACGGTTTTCTGGAAATCTGAAATTAGATACTTCATATCGTAATGAAACTTACGGTGACAAAGGAAATATCCACAGGTGAAAAGTAGAAAGAAGCTTTCTTAGAAACGTCTTGGTGATGTGTGAATTCATCTCACAGAGTTACACATATGCTTCATGGAGCAGTCCATTAACACTTTCTTTGAGGAACCTGAGAAGGGCTTCCTTGGATCGCATTGAGGCCTAGGCTGATAAAGGAAATTTCATCCTTTCAAAACGTGAAAGAAGCATTCTGAGAAACTTCTTTCTGATCTGTGAGTTCATCTCACAGGCTTATAACTTGGACTTCAGGAAGTAGTTTGGTAACACTCTTTTCGTGGAATCTGGAAAGTGATATTTGGGAGCCCATAGGGTCCCATGGTGAAAAAGGAAATATCCTCACATAATAACTAGAGAGAAGGTTTCTGAGAGATTGCTTACTGATGTGTGACTTCATCACACAGAGTTCCACCCTTTCCTTCTTGGAACAGTTTGCTAACACTGTTCTCGTGGATTCTGCAGAGGTATATTTAGGAGCTCATTGAGGGCTATGATGAAACAGGAAATATCCTCACATAATAAATAAAGAGAAGCTTTCTGGAGAACTGCATTGCCATGTGTGAATGCAACTCACAGAGTTACACGTTTCTCTTCAGTGATCAGTTTGCTAACTACGTTTTCTGGAAATCTGCAATGGAATACCTCTAATCGCCATGAAGCTTACGGTGACAAATGCAATATCCTCAGATGAAAACTAGAAAGAAGCTTTCTTAGAAACTTCTTGTTGATGTGTGAATTCATCTCACAAAGTTACACTTATGTTTCGTTGAGTAGTCTATTAACACTGTCTTTCCGGAACCTGAGAAGGGCTTCCTTGGAGAGCATTGAGGTCTACGCTGATAAAGGAGATTTCATCAGTTCAAAACGTAAAAGAAGCATTCTGAGAAACTTCTTTCTGATCTGTGATTTCATCTCACAGACTGATAACTTAGACGTCAGCAAGCAGTTTGAGAACACTCTTTTCCTGGATTCTGGAAAGTGTTATTTGGGAGGCCATAGGGGCCCATGGTGAAAAAGGAAATATCACATATAATAACTGGAGAGAAGCATTCTGAGAGATTGCTTTCTGATGTGTGACTTCATCACACAGAGTTCCACCTTCCCTTCTTGAAACAGTTTGCTAACACTGTTGTCGTGGATTCTTCAAAGGTATATTTGGGAGCTCACTGAGGGCTATCGTGAAAAAGGAAACATCCAAACATAATAACTAAAGAGAAGGTTTCTGAGAAACTGCATTGCCATGTGTGAATGCAACTCACAGAGTTACACTTTTCTCTTCAGTGATCAGTTTGCTCACTAAGTTTTCTGGAAATCTGCAATGGCATACCTCTTAGTGCAATGAAGCTTACGGAGACAAAGGAAATATCCTCAGATGAAAACTAGAAAGAAGCTTTCTTAGAAACTTCTTGGTGAGGTGTGAATTCATCTTACAGAGTTAAACTTATGTTTCGTGGAGCAGTGCATTAACACTGTCTTTGAGGAACCTGAGAAGGGCTTCCTTCTATCGCATTGAGGCTTACGCTGATAAAGGAAATTTCATCCATTCAAAACGTGAAAGAAACTTTCGGAGAAACTTCTTTCTGCTATGTGAGTTCATCTCACAGACTTATAACTTAGACTTCAGGAAGCAGTTTGCGAACACTCTTTTCATGGAGTCTGGAAAGTGATATTTGGGAGCCCATAGGGGCCCATGGTGAAAAAGGAAATATCCTCACATAATGACTAGAGAGACGCTTTCTGAGAGATTGTTTTCTGATGTGTGACTTCATCACACAGAGTTCCACTCTTCCCTTCTTGGGCCAGTTTGCTAACACTGTTGTCGTGGATTCTGCAGAGTTATATTTGGGAGCTCATTGAGGGCTATGGTGAAAAAGGAAATATCCTCACATAATAACTAAAGAGAAGCTTTCTGAGAAACTGCATTGCCATGTGTGAATGCAACTCACAGAGCTACACGTTTCTATTCACTGATCAGTTTGTTAACATAGTTTTCTGGAAATCTGCTTTGGGATATTTCTTAGTGCAATGAAGCTTACGGTGTCAAAGGAAATATCCACAGTTGAAAACTTGAATGAAGCTTTCCTAGAAACTTCTTGGTGATGTGTGAATTCATCTCCCAGAGTTACACTTATGTTTCGTGGAGCATTCCATTAACACTGTCTTTGAGGAACCTGAGAAGGGCTTCCTTGGATCGCATTGAGGCCTGGGCTGATAAATGAAATTTCATCCATTCAAAATGTGAAAGAAGCTTTCTGAGAATCTTCTTTCTGATCTGTGAGTACATCTCACAGACTTATAACTTAGACTTCAGGAAGCAGTTTCCGATCAAACTTTTCGTGGAATCTGGAAGGTGATATTTGCGAGCCCATAGAGGCCCATGGTGAATAGGGAAATAATCTTACATAAAAACTAGTCAGTAACTTTCCGAAACGTTGCTTTCTAATGTGTGACTTCATCACACAGAGTTCCACCCTTCCCTTGTTGGAACAGCTTCCTAACACTGTTGTCGTGCATTCTGCAAAGTTATATTTGGGAGCTCATTAAGACCTCTGGTGAAAAAGGAAATATCCTCAGATAGAAACTCGAAAGAAGCCTTCTGAGAAACTGCATTGCAATGAGTGAATGCAACTCACAGAGTTACACGTTTCTCTTCACTGATCAGTTTGCTAACTACGTTTTCTAGAACTCTGCAATGGGATACCTCTTAGCGCAATGAAACTTACGGTGACAAAGGAAATATCCTCAGATGAAAACTAGAAAGAAGCTTTCGTGGAAACTTCTTGGTGATGTGTGAATTCATCTCACAAAGTTGCACTTATGTTTCATGGAGTGTTTCATTAACCCTGTCTTTGAGGAACCCGAGAAGGGCTTCTTTGGATCGCATTGAGGTCTACGCTGATAAAGGAATTTTCATCCTTTCAAAACGTGAAAGAAGCTTTCTGAGAAATTTCTTTCTGATCTGTGAGTTCATCTCACAGACTTATAACTTAGACTTCAGGAAGCAGTTTGCCAACAACCTTTTCGTGGAATCTGGAACGTGATATTTGGAGCCCATAGGGGCCCATGGTGAAAAAGGAAATCTCCTCACATAATAACTAGAGAGAAGCTTTCTGAGAGATTGCTTCCTGATGTGTGACTTTATCACACAGAGTTCCACCCTTCCCTTCTTGGAACAGTTTTCTAACACTGTTGTCGTGGATTCTGCAGAGGTATATTTGGGAGCTCTTTGAGGGCTATGTTGAAAAAGGAATTATCCTCAGATTAAAACTGCAAAGAAGCCTTCTGAGAAACTGCACTGCCATGAGTGAATGCAACTCAAAGAGTTAAACGTTTCTCTTCAGTGATCAGTTTGCTAATTAAGTTTTCTGGAAATCTGCAATGGGATACCTCATATCGCAATGAAGCTTACGGTGACAAAGGAAATATCCTCAGATGAAAACTAGAAAGAAACTTTCTTAGAAATTTCTTGTTGATGTGTGAATTCATCTCACAAAGTTACACTTATGTTTCTTGGAGCAGTCCATTAACACTGTCTTTGAGGAACCTGAGAAGGGCTTTCCTGGATCGCATTGAGGCCGACGCTGATAAAGGAAATTTCATCCATTCAAAACGTGAAAGAAGCTTTCTGAGAAACTTCTTTTTGCTCTGTGAGTTCATCTCACAAACTTATAAGTTAGACTTCAGGAAGCAGTTTGCAAACACTCTTTTCGTGGAATATGGAAAGTGATATTTCGGAACCCATAGGCGTCCAGGGTGAAAAAGGAAATATCCTCACATAACAACTAGAGAGAAACTTTCTGAGAGATTGCTTTCTGATGTGTGACTTCATCACACAGAGTTCCACCCTTTCCTTCTTGGAACAGTTTGCTAACACTGTTGTCCTGGATTCTGCGGAGGTAAATTTGGGAGCTCATTGAGGGCTATTGTGAAAAAGGAAATATCCTCACATTATAACTAAAGAGAAGCTTTCTGAGAAACTGTGTTTCCAAGTGTGAATGCAACTCACAAACTTACACGTTTCTCTTCAGTGATCAGTTTGTTAACACAGTTTTCTGGAAATCTGTAATTAGATACTTCGTAGCACAATGAAACTTACGGTGACAAAGGAAATATCCATAGATGAAAACTAGAAAGAAGCTTTCTTAGAAACTTCTTGTTGATGTGTGAATTCATCTCACAAAGTTACACTTATGTTTCTTGGAGCAGTCCATTAACACTGTCTTTGAAGAAGCTGAGAAGGGCTTCCTTGTATCGCATTGAGGCCTACGCTGATAAAGGAAATTTCATATATTCAAAACGTGAAAGAAGCTTTCTGAGAATCTTCTTCCTGATGTGTGAGTTCATCTCACAGACTTTTAACTTAGACTTCAGGAAGATGTTTGCTGACACTCTTTTCGTGGAATCTGGAAAGTGATATATGGAAACCCATTGGGGCAAATGGTGAAAAAGGAAATATCCTTACATAATAACAAGAGAGAAGCTTTCTGAGCGATTGCTTTCTGATGTGTGACTTCATCACACAGAGTTCCACCCTTCCCTTCTTGGAACAGTTTGCTAACACTGTTGTCGTGGATTCTGCAAAGGAATATTTGGGCGCTCATTGAGGGCTATGGTGAAAACGGAAATATCCTCCGATCAAAACTGGAAAGAAGCCTTCTGAGAAACTGCATTGCCATGAGTAAATGCAACTAATAGAGTTACACGTTTCTCTTCAGTGATCAGTTTGCTAACTAACTTTTCTGGAAATCTGCAATGGGATACCTCTTAGCGCAATGAAGCTTATGGTGTCAAAGGTAATAGCCTCAGATGAAAACTAGAAAGAAGCTTTCTTACAAATTTCTTGGTGATGTGTGAATTCATCTCACAGAGTTACACTTATGTTTCGTGGATCAGTCCATTAACACTTTCTTTGAGGAAACTGAGAAGGGCATCTTTGGATCGCGTTGAGGCCTACGCTGGTAATGGAAATTTCATCCGTTCAAAACGTGAAAGAAGCTTTCTGAGAAACTTCTTTCTGATCTGTGAGTTCATCACACAGAGTTCCACCCTTCTCTTCTTGGAACAGTTTCCTAACACTGTTGTCGTGGATTCTGCAAAGGAATATTTCGGAGCTCATTGATGGCGATGGTGAAAAAGGAAATATCCACACATAATAACTAAAGAGAAGTGTAACTCTGTGAGTTGCATTCACACATGGCCATGCAGTTTCTCAGAAAGCTTCTCTTTAGTTATTATGTGAGGATATTTCCTTTTTCACCATTGCCATCAATGAGCTCCCAAATATTCCCTTGCAGAATCCACCGCAACAGTGTTAGCAAACTGTTCCAAGAAGGGAAGTGTGGAACTCTGAGTGATGAAGTCACACATCAGAAAGCAATCTCTCGAAAGCTTCTCTCAAGTTATTATTTGAGGATATTTCCTTTATCACCTTGGGCCCCTATGGTCTCCCATAGGTCCCTTTCCAGATTCCACGAAAACAGTGTCAGCAAACTGCTTCCTGAAGTCTAAGTTATAAGCCTTGAGATGAACTCACAGATCAGAAAGAAGTTTCTCAGAAAGCTTCTTTCACGTTTGGAACGGATGAAATTTCCTTTATGATCGTAGGCCTCAATGCAATCAAAAGAAGCCCTTCTAAGTTTCCTCAAAGACAGGGTTAATGGACTGCTCCATGAAACATAACTCGGTGAGATGAATTCACAC